>NW_007067385.1:202513-236861 GCF_000164805.1 Carlito syrichta | reverse complement strand
ATCCCTTCATCCACCCACCTCCCACCCACCCATCCTTCTACCATCTCTCCATCCACCCATCCATCCACCTACCCACTCACCCACCCAGCCACTCACCCACCCACCCATCCATCCATCCATCCATCCATCCACCCATGCATCCAACAAGTATATATTGAGTGTGCATCATATGCTAGACATGGGGTTGTAAAACAATGATCAAGACTGAGAAGGGTATTTTAAAGGGACAGAGTAGATTTTTACTACGTATTGACTGAAAAGCACCCTGCAGGGGAGGAAATAGGAAACTGACTGGGTATTTAGCCCACTTCAGCACCTGATGTCCTTGGGGTCCTGAGCTAACTTGTTGCCATGGCAGCCGGGGTCGCAGGACCTTCAGGACCACAGGATGTATGTGGGCAGGAGAAGGGCCGCGTCTCTTGAGGGGCCTGGTTGAAGGGGCGTGGCCACGACCCCTGGGAGGGCTGAGGCCCACCGCTGCCCCCGTGGCTCCTGCCTGACGGCCTCTCTGGTCTCTGCTTCCAGGTTGGGGGCAGGCAGGAGGGTGCGGGGGGCCAGGTGGAGATCTTCTCCTTGAACCGGCCGTCACCGCGCACTGTCAAGTCCTTCCCGCTGGCGGCCCCTGTGCTCTGCATGGAGTACATCCCGGAGCCGGAGGAGGAGGAGGAGGAAGAGGGTGGAGATCAGAGCCGAACGGCTGCGGACCCCTCGGCCGCGGTACACCCGACCATCTGCCTTGGCCTGCAGGATGGCAGGTGAGTGCCTGGGAGGAGGGAGGAAGTAGGGGTGGGGTGGGGGTGGGGGTGGAGCTATCCCCGTTGTCAACTGGCACTCTCTCAGGTCACGTGGCCCGTGGGGAGACACTGACTGTGTGTCAGCTGGATCTGGGTTTGAATCTTGGCTTCCCACTTCCTCGCCTGGGTCCTTGGGCACAGGTGCACCATTTAACCTCTCTGAGCCTCAGTTTCTCGCCTGTGACATGGGGATCACAATCTCCCCATGCAGGGCCACTGTGAGGGTCCACCAAAATGGAGGTCACGGGCAGCCTTCAGTTCACTTAGCTGCACAAGTGTTCACCATCTGTGGCCGCAGTTCCCCTGGCAGGGCAGGATGGGGGTTCCGGGGCGTTCCCAGGTCATGAGGGCACCACCAGCAGAGGGCTGCCCACTGCAACGCATGCCCGGGGCTGGTGAGTCAGCAAAACTTTGGCCCGCAGTAAGGAGGCCCAGGCCAGCTGTGGCCAGCCAGGGCCATAGACCACCTCCAGGAGTGTGAAGGGAGAGGGATATTCACCCAGTGAGCTGGGAGGTGAAGCTGAGGTGGGCCTGGCATGGCTGTGTCCTGTCTTCCCTGTGTCTCTGCATGTTTCACCCCCTCCTAGAGAGGAGGAGATGAGAAGAGAGCATTTACCGAGCATCTACTATGTGTTTCCCGGACAAGGAGAGAGTGTGTTTCCTGAGTACCTACTGTGTGCTGCCTGGACAAGGAAAGAGTGTGTTTCCTGAGTACCTACTGTGTGCTGCTGGGTTGTGAGCCTCATGGCAGCCCCGCAGGGAAACTGAGGAAGGAGCAAAGGCTCACATTACATGGAGCCAACTCGGAGCCACTCGAAGCTCCGTGAAGTCCAGGCCACAGCTGAGTGCCCAGCCAGGCCCTGGACAGAGGAGAAACCTTCCAGAGAATTCTCATTACCCCAAAAAGAAGCCCCATACCCATTAAGTAATCACTCCCCATTCCCCTCCCACCCATCCCCAGAAGCTATAAATCTGCGTCCATCTGTGGCTTTGTCGCTTCAGGACATTCCATGTAAATGGACTCACATTGTGTAGGTTTCATGTAAATGGAATCACATGCCACGTGGCCTTGTGGACCACGCTGCCCTTCACGTAGCGCCATGCTTGTAGGTCCGTCCACACGGCATGTGTCAGGGCGCCATTCCTTGCGTGGCAGTGAGGTGGGCATCGCCACCCCATTTTACGGAGAGGCCTGAGGCTCAGCAGTCCAGGGTCAGTCGGCCAGAAGGAGGCGTGTCTGGATTCGAGCTTGGTCCATGCAACTCGGGAAACAGCCCTCTGAGCACCTTGATGGTGCTGCCTCTGGAGACTTCCTGAGTCCCTGTGACAGACCAGGGAGGGTGCTGTCCCCAAAAAGCCACCCACGGAGGAGTGGGCTCCCATGAGGTGCAGCGGTGGGCTGGCCGCAGCCGGAAGGCCTGCCTCGGGGGGCAGCACCCCCGAACCTGCTCCCCAGGAGGGTGTGGGCAGTGCTGAGCGGGTGGCACTCGTGACTCAGGCTGCTCTCGCCCTGCCCCCCAGCATCCTGCTCTACGGCAGCGTGGACACCGGCACCCAGTGCCTGGCAACCTGCCGGAGCCCCGGCCTGCAGCCTGTACTCTGCCTGCGCCACAGCCCCTTCCACCTGCTCGCCGGCCTGCAGGACGGGACCCTCGCCGCCTACCCCCGGACCAGCGGTGAGTACGGGGGGCTGGGGGCCGGGGCAGTCCTGGGTGCCAGCTCCCCTGCCAAGGGAGGCTGCAGGAGGCAGGGCCGAGATGCATCGGCGAATCTTGGCCCTGGGAGGAGCTGGAGGTCCCTGAGCCTTGCTGGGATTGGACGCACGGTCCCCTGGACGTGACTCCCTAGGGTGCTTGCTACCATGCAGGAGCGGGCCCGCTGGCAGAGGACTCTAGTGGGCAAGAGAGACCCTCCAGGGGGTCCGAGAGACCTGCTTCCTGCTCAGGTTCTGCCCTGATCCCCTGCTAAGTGGCTTCCCTTCTTTGTGCCACTTCACCTGCAAAATGGGAACAATGGTAGAACTCAGCTCTCTTGGGTCCCAGAGGACTGAACGACTCCGCGAGAGCAGAGCGGGCCAGGTGCCATGCAGGCTCGGCGGAGCTCAGTGATTCGACCTGTCATCTTACGGAGCCATCTCCGGCACCAGTGATGACGTCAGGAGGGCAGGGCCCACGGCATCCGGGCCTCTGTGCTTCCGGGATGGCTCAAGTGCTCAGCACGCATGGTTATCTTTGTTCTCACTGCAGCCCTGGGGAACCACCTCCCCTCTCCACACCACGGTTCTGAGACCGAGGGGACGTGGCGGATTGTACACAGCCACACGTGTGCTGTGGTCCCATCCCAGGCCCTTGTTCAGCCCAGGTTTGATGACAGGAGCTGAACGGAGAGCGCAGCTGCCCCCAGAACCCCCAGAGGGGCAGATGGACTTGGAGACTGTGGCCTTGGTGTCACCTCTTCCTCCTTTCCCTCCACCAGGCCCCGATAGCTGCATCATCTCAGCCTGTTGCAGGGTTATAAACAGATATTTGAGCTATTTTTTTTTTTGCCACTTGGTGCTGTGTTGGTATTTTTAATTAGCTTTTGATAAGGCATTTATAGTTTTTAATTAAAGAGGGAAGAGGGAGGGAAAAATCCCTCTCACCGTCAGACAGCGCGTGCGTGTGAATGTCAATACGGGCTCAGGTCTGGGAGACGCAGGCGAGGGCTTCTAGACGGACCGCCTGCCCTGGCTCCCGCCGGACACTGGGAACCTGGTCTGTGTCTCCCTGACCTTTGCTCCCCAGCTTGGGTCACCTTTGGCCCGTCCCCTCTTGTCTCCGGGCTCATCACTTTGGGCGCCTGGGTTGGGAGGGAGTGAGGCTCCCACAACAGGACCACAAACACCAGGATTCAGCATCTCATGTCGGAGGTGGGAAGTCTGGTGGTGGGGCAATGGGGGCAATGGGGGGACACACCCCTCAGAAGGCGCCTGGGAAGGGTCTGCGTCAGGCCTGTCTCCAGCTTCTGGGCATTCCCTGGCAGATGGCAGCAGGACTCTTCCCGTGGTGTTGTCCCGGGCGGGGGGATGTGGCTGTGTCCCATCTTCCCTTCTTATAAGGATGGCGGTCATTTTGGATTGGGGGCCCTTCTTCCAGTGTGACCTCATCTCAACTCCTCACGTCTGCAGTGACCCTGTTTCCAAAGAAGGCCACTCTCCAAGGTGCTTGGGGTTAGGTCTTTAACCTATAGATTTTAGGCAAGCTCAGCTCAACCCATACCGTGGGGATCTGGGGTCTACCCCTTGGTTTTCAGCCTGCAACTGGAGCCTGGTAGCTTGTCAGGACCAGGAGAGCCACGGGGGGCGGGGCATTGGACTCCATCTCTCGTGTTCTGGATGGGAACAGACTGTCCAGAGTCCTATGACTGAACTGAGACCTGAGCCAGGTACCCTGCCTCCCGGGCTGGATCCCCACAGACATGGGGGCCTCTGGTTTGTCAGAGCAGAGCTGCGGCCAAGGGCCCTGGAGCGGAAGGCTGAGATGTTCCACCAGCTCTCCCACCTCGCAGACATTTGCCCACCAAATATTTGCTGAGCACTTACTATGTGCCACGGATACAGCAGTGGGGAACACGGACATGCCCCTGCCCTCGTGGCAATTATGGTCTACGGCTGGAGACAGAATGAGTCCGGTAAGCTAGCTGGAGGCATAAGGTTATCCACAGCACTGAGGTGCCTAAAGGAGGGACTGGGGGCTGTGTGACCGCCTCACTGCCCTGTGGGGTGGGGTGGACGGTGAAGGCCTCTCTGAGGAGGAGCCAGGCAAGGTGGGGCTGGGGAAACAGTGTCCTCGGTAGAGGGGACAGGGTGTGCAAAAGCCTGGAGGCAGGAGAGCAGCTGGCCTGCTGGGGGACCCCAGAAAGGAGGCTGCTGTGCTGTGTATCAAAGGAGGAGGTGCCCCTAGGCATGGCCCGGGGGCCGGCAGGGCTGGCCGTGAGGACCTCAGGCTGTCTCGGAAAGTAGGGAAGTAGAGAGATGCGTTATATGAAGCTGGGCACTGGGGTGCCTCTGGCGACTAGAGAGGAGTGGAGGCAGGGAGGCTGGCTGAGAGGCTGGGGCAGCGGAGAGTCTGGTGGCCACACTCTTCCCGTGAGCCCACTCTTGGGCGCCCGGCTTGGCTGTGGCTGAGGAGGTCCCTGAGAGAGGTCTGGCTAACGGGTACCCCCACCCCTGCCCCGTGGTGCCTGTCGGAGGTGGCCCGGACAGGAAGTGGGGCTCCCAGGACCTGCTGCATGGTGTGGCACTGGGCCATGTGTGGCTGGGTCTGGAACCATCCGCCTGGCCCGGGACCAGCTGTGGAACCGATGTCATCGTCACCCCATGCTCAGATGTCCCTCAGACCTCTCCCACTCCAGCAGCAGAGCCAGAGCTTGGAGCTGCACCTGGGTCCTCCTCCTGGGCTGTGCCCCTCAGAACCCATCGCTGGGCCCAGCTGGGTGGGGGTCTGGGTTTGTGAGTAATCCAGAGTCCCCCTTCCTCATCTTGGAGCAGGTTCTAAGGCCGAGATTTGCCAGTGTTGCGGCGACAGCCATGCTGTCCTGCCTGGGTTTGGCTGAGGCCAAGACTGAAGACAACTGGCATTGCTGACGCTGGCTCCTTGCAGAAGGGCAGGACCAGGCCGGACAGGCAGGCGGGCAGAGGCCAACCCGGGGACTCAGCCTAGCCCTGGGGCCTGCAGAGCAGCAGCTGGGTTGACCTGTGAGGGCTCCCAGGTGACCAGGCCACAGGGAATCACCGACTGCTGGAGCTGGAGGGGCCTTGGTGTCCAACCTCCAGTGGACAGATGGGGAAACTGAGGCCAGAAGCACTGTGGCCACTGTGGGAACCTCTGCTTGTCTGCATTCATTCATTTGCTCAACAAGTATGTATCGAGTGCCCATGAGGTGTCAGGCACAGAGCAGGGCCCTGGGATGTGGAGCTGAGCCAGGTGGCCGTGACCTTGCCCACATGCTGTCCTGTCCTGCACTTGAGTGGAGCCACCTGGGCCCTCCCTCTTCTGAGCAGACAGGAGCATCGCCAGGCCCTGGGGGTGTCCTGGCTGGGCACTGGGGATGTGGGTCAGGGTCACCCCTCGAGGAGGCAGATGATGTCATGGGTAGGGGACGGGCCGGGGCATCGGCTGCCCGGGCTTGAGTCCCAGCTATGGGAGATTGGGCCCGTTGCTTCCCTCTGTGAGCCTCAGTTTCCCCGCCTGTGACATGGGGGTGAGGATATCCCTGCTCATGGAGTGGCTATGAGAGATAGATGCCCAGAGCATGGAGAGTCACCTGGTCCCTTATCACAGTCACACCCTTACCGTCATTTGTCATTAGTTGTTGTTACTTACCTGGCAGGGGCCACCCTTTGGGCCCTCTCAGCCGCTATGGCTGTCCCTCTGTGTCCCGCTTTCTGGCTCAGGCCTGACCTGGACCCCTGAGGGAGCCCAGCAGGGCTTTCCCTCTGTGGGCAGGCAGTGAGGGGCATGCCACTGGCCTCCTGAAGGTGCCTTTGTGGAGACTGGGTCTCTGTCTCCCCCAGGCTGGGCATGAGAGCTGGTGCCGACCGGTGCTGTCACGCAGGGGGGGCGTGTGTGTGAGTGGTTCTGGGAATAGGCATAGGTGAGGGGCAGGAAAGATGGGCCCCGTGGGGCCCAGGAGGCTTCTGCCCAGAGCTCACAACTTCACATGTGACCTTAGACTCATGGTGTGAGAGGGCTGGGAAGAACCTCCGAGGACAAAGTTCTGTTCCCATGTGGTCAGGAGGACCGAGTCCCAGCAGAGGCACGCCTCTCGTTCAGGCTCCCATCGTGGGCCGGCTAATGGGGGCTCCCGCCCAGTGTTCTTTTGGATGTGTTTGAGGTAACTACTAAATGTGATCACACTTTGTCTTCTTGGAGCCAGGGCTTCTGAGAGGTTTCTGGAGACTTGCAGCAGACTGAGGCTTGGCTGGCATCAGTGTGACCCTTGGGGTTCCAGGCCCCTTCCTTCCCCCGGGGGAGTCTCTGCTAGTGGAGGGAGGGTGAGGGGGCTCTGAGCCACAGGGTAGAGCCCCATTTCCCAGTTTTGGGGGTGTTACCCAGCATTCTTAGCTGCCTCTTCCCTGGGATTCTCCCCATCTTAGCCCTAAAGTTCCAACTTCCGACCATAAGCACTATCCCCTCGCGCCACTGGGGGGTGCTCAAAGCCTTGCATTTTCCTGGCTCTGGCCTCTCGGTGGGGTCAGCATTCCTGGTGGCGGCCACTGGGCCTCCTTTCGGTCACCAGCCCCTCCCGGACCCCAGTCCCAGCCTCAGAGCCCTTCAGGCGCCCTTCAGGGCACAGCGCAGGGTGGGGGAGGAGGCCAGGCCCACAGGCAGACAGAGCTGAGTTCGGAACCCCTCCCCCGGCCCGCCACCCCAGGGGTGTCTGCGCACGTTCTGGGCTCTGGGTTTGGGTTGTCACGTCAGCTAAGTGGAGTCAGCAGTTGTTTCGACACACGGTTGTGTTGTGACAAATGACATCAAACAGTAAGAGCCACCAGCACGGGTTGCTTTTTAGCTGTGTGAATGGAACTGGGGGAGTTACTTAAACTTGCTGTGCCTCAGTTCTAAGCAGGGATAATAATAGTATCCACCACACAGGCTTGTTGGGAGTTAAGGAAATTATTCGAGGAGAGCACGCCTGGCGTACGGGTGCGGAACGGTCTGTAGCGACAGCAGTCAGCACTCCTGACTGCACCCGCTAAGTGTCTCGCCGACTCCCTGCCACATCCAGAGAGGTGTGGGCATGGCCGTCATGCCCAGTGTACAGAGGAGACAAACTGAGGCCCAGAGAGGTGAAGCCCTGTGCACGTTCACGCAGGAGCTCGGGGGCCACAGACTGCCCCGGCCCCGCCTGCCCTGCTCGTGCTCGCCATTTCAGCCGGGAAGAGCCATCTGTGTCTTTGGGGGCGGGGCGGGGGTCCCTATTCCCTGACCCCTCCGCTGAGCTCAGAGTCTGCCCGTTTTCCGTAGGGCAGAAAGGCATGAAGGGAACCTGTTTTATAGGTGGGGGAGGGAAAAGTAGGACCAGGCCCAGCCTGGGGAGGGGGTGGGGGTCTGGTGGGGGCCCTCCCACAGCCTGGGTAGTGACTTCCATCACGTGCCCTGGGGTCCTGCCCGCTTGGGTGCCGTCTGTGCCCCGTCACGCCACCCACGCTGGCTCAGAGAGGGAGGATCTGTCGGTGACAGGCTGCTCTGTTCCCCTTCTAGGGCCCGGTGGGGGCTGTGGGGGGTACCAGGGCACTGACAAGCCAGCGGTTCCCTCCACACTGCCCCCCAGACCCTTACGGGAGAGTGCCACCCCCAGGCTCCTCCAGACCAGCCCCCAGCCTCCTTGTCAACCCACCTTTCCTCCCTGGCACCCTGCCATGATAGAGCAGCCACGGGGGCTCTGTGGCATCAGGCGTGACTTCAGAGAAAACCAATCTGGGCGCACATAGCTTGGATGCCAGGAAAGCGGCCTTTGCGCGAGCTGGGCATCCCTGCTCAGTGCCGGGCCCGGTCCCCCGGCCCGTTCTGCCTCCAGGGATGGCAGGCCAGGATTGATGGCCTCTCAGAGCGTCCTCCTCCTGCACCTGGTGGCGGGGGTGTTTCTGGAGGAGGAAGAGATCTCGGTAAAGAGATCAGAGATCTCGTAAAGGGATCAGAGACCTTGATAAAGCTGACAGAGGCGCCTTGGTGGTCGAGAGGATGCACGGGAAATCAAGGTTCGGTCTAGATGAGCTGCAGTGTCAGAAAAATCCTCAGGGATAGGCTTGTTACCCCCTGCCCCCATTTTACAGATGGGGAAACTGAGGCCTTGAGAAGGGTGGGATGTGCTCAAGGTCCTTAGCAAGTTGGTAGCAGAAACAGGGCCAGACCCCAGTCTCTTGACTCTAGACCCGGACACTTCCTAGCATATCACACTGCCTTGGCAGGGTCTAGTGTGAATACTGCCTCTTCCGAGAAGCTTCCCTGGATTTCCCCCCATGCAGTATTAGTTCCGTTCCATTTCAGGAGTTCTCAAGGTCCCTGGTGCAGGCCTGCTCATGTGTGCTCGGCATATCGTGTGGACTGTTGGTTAACCTGGGTGGTGGCTCCCACGGGTGGAGTTTCCTTGAGGGCAGGGCCTATGTCTGACTCATTTCTGTCTTCCCAGCACCTAGCATGTGGCCTGGTGTGGACTAGGTGCTTACTCAGCGTGTGGGATGAATGAGAGAGGGAGAAAGCGAGGCTGGGAAAGGAAGGGGCAAGGGGACGGGGAAGGAAGGAAGAGGGAGGGAGGGGAGGAGGGAGGGATTGGGCAGTGTGGTCTCCAGGGCTGGGAGCCTGATGGTGGGAGGCAGAGGCGGACGGGCACAGCCACCATCCCGCTGGAAGGAGGGGTGGGCCACAGACAGGAAGAGGGTGTGTGGGGCCCAGCCCCGCTGCCGGCTCCGCTTGTCACGCCCCGCCCCTGACCTGCCTCCCTGCTCTCCCCTGACCTGCCTCCCTGCTCTCCCCAGGTGGCATCCCGTGGGACCTGGAGAGCCCTCCCCTGTGCCTGACTGTGGGGCTGGGGCCCATCCGCACCCTGCTGAGCCTGGAGGACACCGTGTGGGCCAGCTGCGGGTCCCGCGTCACTGTGCTGGACGCCGCCACCCTGCAGACTCAGGTACTGGCTGTCCTGTGACTCGTGGCGCCGGCCACGGGCCGTCTGCCTGATCTGCTTCCGCTGCCCCTTCCTGTGCCCTCCTCTCTGTGTCTCAGGGATTGACCGGGCAGTTTGTCGGGGAGCAGAGGGGCCTGAGAGCCCTGCTGAGCCTGATGTCTGTCTCTGCCACACGTGGCAGGGTGCTGTGTCTGCTGCGGCCCATGGGGTGGGGCTTGGGTCTCCTTTCCTGGACTGATACCCAGGACTTGCACCCACGGAGCCCTGGCTGTGCTGCAGGAGTGGCTGGTGTGGACGCAGCCAGCCTGGTGGAAAGAGAGGCCGCCTTGGACCCTGGGATGAGGGGGGCCTGGCCCTGGCAGCTCATCCCTGGCTCAGCCTGGGCCCGTGCCTGTCGCTGACCAACTGCCCTGCTCACCTCACCCCTGCAGTCCATCCTGGGGGACTGGCGTGAGACTCAGGTGAGACACGAGTGTCCTTCCCTGGGCGGGCCTCCAGTCTGATGGGGGAGACCTAGCTCTGCCCTGGGCCGGCCTCCGGTCTGATGGGGGAGATTCAGCCTGCCCGTGGGGTATCCACTCTAATGATGGAGACCCAGTCCTTCCCTTGGGGCCTCTTGTCTGAGGGGGGCGACGCAGCCCTGCCGAGTGGTCTTTTGGTGATGTTTGCTGTCACTTGGTTTGGTTTACCCACTTGGACGTGCGACCAGGTGTGGTGTAGAACTCCGGGTACAGCTCCCGATCAGAACAGGCAGGCTCCTTTGCCAAGGACTCCCCTCACCTGCCCGTTGTTTATCTCTCCTACAGCTGTAAATCAGGGACTCAATCCCCCCAGCGGGACCCCTAAGAGGAGTCCTGGGATTATAAGCTCACAGGTGATCTGGGCTGGTCTCACATGACACAATCCTCATTTGACAAAGGAGGAAACTGAGGCTGAGTCCCAGGGTTGTGGCCGCCGCATTCCCTGGCTTCCCCTCCTGACTGTGTCTCCGTGCTGAGGGTCTGTCTTCGAAGCCGGGTCTACCTGGCTCCACGTCCCGGTCCTGCCTCCGACCAGCTGCATGTCCTGGGCAGGCCCCTGTGGGAGAACAAGGGTTCCAGTCTGTAAGAGAGGAGTGAGTGTCCCTTCCCCGGAGTCATTTTTCTCAGGGCTCTCCAGAGAAACAGAACCGGCCGGACATAGTGAATGTGTGTACTCTAAGGCGGCAGAGGTCGGCGTACACATGTGTGTACATGCACGTGAGAGGCTTATGGCAAGGGACTGGGTCAAAGCCTGAGATGTCCCGAAAACTGGGGTCCACAGCCGGAGGCCCAGGAGAACCTTGGGGCCATCCGGCCTGAACACCAAGGCGTGAACCGAAGAGCCAGGGGTGTAAATTCTGGTTCAAAAACTGGTGGGCACAGAGAGAGCTGATGCTTCAGTGGATCTGAGGCCAGAGAGAAGCGATGCCTCAGCTTGGGAGTCCGGAAGGAGGAAATCTCTGTCTCAGCCTTTCTGTTCTATTCAGGCCCTCACATTCTGAGGCCCACCCACATGGGAGGGCCATCTGCGGCTGGGTCTCCCATTCAGATGTTAATCCACCGGCACCACCCTCACAGACACACCCGAACCCTGTGTGGCCAGATAGCTGGGCTCCCCATCCTGTCAGGGCAACACATGAAACTAGCCCTGCAGACTCACGAGGGCCATCGTGCCTGGGCATCGCCTCAGGCTGGCCGGGGCGGGCTTGGAGATACCTACTCAGAGGCTCTTGCTGGCTGGGTGCTGGGAGGGGGAGTCCCCGTAGCCCAGCCTCGTAGATGGCAGGAGAGGCAGTGCCTTGTGCAAAGCCAGCAGGTGCCCTTTGCGGGGGGGCTGCTGATGACTCCTGGGCTGGTCCCTGCTCTGGGCTGTAGGCCGCACCCTCTCCTCTCCTGCCAGGACCTGGCACCAAAGACCTTTGCCCTCACTAGTGACCCTGGGCCAGGCCAGGCCCAAAGCAGCTGTAGCCAAAGGCTCCCTTCCCAGCCCCCGTCGCTTTGGGGCTCCCCGGCCACCCCCCACCCCACCCATCACTTCCCTCCAAGGGCTTCTCACCTCCTTGACCTTCTCGAGGAAGGTGCGTGAGGAGAGCTGGCTTCCTCAGGGCCTTTGGTCCCTGACAGACCTGGGCCTCAAGCCACTTGGCAGGAGGAAGGACGTCTCAGCTTGCTTGGCCCGCCTCCCCACGCGGTCCCTCCCAGGCATCCCAGCACTGTCTTGGAAGCAGACTCAGGCGCCCTGCGAGCGTCCTCCTGACACCCTGCCACAGGCTCTGACTCAGCCTCAGGAGCACACCGGTGGACAGAGGAACAGAGGCGCTCAGCCCATAGGCCTGTGCACTGAGAGCCATTCAGGGCAGTGGTGGAAGGAGGAAGGGAGGTTTTCAGTCTAGTGGGGGAGACATGACCTTCCCGTGGAGGGCTTCCAGTCTGGTGGGAGAGACACGGCCTGCACATGGGGGCTTGCGGTCTGATGGAGAAGACACAGCCTGCCCTTGGAGGCCCTCAACTGCCACGAGGGAGACTCAGCCAGCCCTGGGAGGGCCTCCAGTCTGATGGGGGAGACTCTGCCGGTCCTCTGAAGTCCTCTAGTCTGATGGGGGAGACCCCGCTGGTCCTCTGAGGTCTTCTAGTCTGATGGGGGAGACCCACCCAGCCAGCCTTTGGAGGGCCTCCAATCTGATGGGGGAGACCCTGTCAGTCCTCCGAGGTCCTCTAGTCTGATGGGGGAGACACAGCCTTCCCATGGAGGGCTTCTAGCCTGATGGAGGGTACACAGCCTGCCCTTGGAGGGGGGTCCTCAGTCTGATGGGGGAGACACAGCCCTGCCTTTGGAGGAGGGCTTCAATCTGATAGAGAGACACAGCCTGCACGTGGGGGCTTCCAGTCTGATGGAGGAGTCACAGCCTGCCCTTGGAGGGCCTCAACTCTAATGGGGAGACTCAGCCAGCCCTTGGAGGGATTCTAGTCTGATGGGGGAGACCCAGTCCGTCCTCTGAAATCCTCTAGTCTGCTGGGGGAGACCCCGCTGGTTCTCTGAGGTCCTCTAGCCCGATGGGGGAGACCCAGCCGGCCTTTGGAGGGCCTCCAGTCTGATGGGGGAGACCTAACCTCCGTTTTCAATATGGGGGAAGTGAGCCCTGAGACAGGAAAAACCCAGGAGCAGAGAGAGTGGGACGGGAAGGTGCGGGCCCTCAGTGCTCTCTGTGGGCTGAGGACATGCTCAGCCTGCCAGCAGGGGGAGGGGGACACAGGAGGGAGGAGGCAGCGCGACACAGGAGGGAGGAGGCAGCGCGGTGGCAGGAGACTTCGGAGCCAGGGCCACCTGGGAGGTGCTGCCCAGGAGAATCTTTCAAGGAAGAGGTTGGGGCTGCAGAACCGCAGGCAGAGGCCTGTGGGCGTGGAGAGGAGCTGCGGCTGTGGGTTGGTGTGAGCCGAGCTGCTGAGGGGGCTGGGCCTCTGGGGCCCTCCCAGGCTCCCTGGGCAGCCTGGGACACTTGGACCTTCAGGAGGTGGAGGAGTGGGGCGGCATCCTGGATGGAGCCACCCCTGCCCATCCTAGCCACGTCCACCTCGGAGCCCGGGACAGATGGACCGCGGGCGGGATGGGGTTATGCCTTGCCAACCCTCGGAGAGTGCGGGTTGCAAGCAGGCTGCTTCCGCGTGGCCCCAACTCTGCCCCTGCCAAGCTGTGCAGCCTTGGACGAGTCACCAGGGCCTCAGTCACTTCATCTGTAAACTGGGGTAACAGCCATACTACAGAGAGTCACTAGGAGGATGGAAGAGAATGTTCACATCAACAGGCTGCGTCACATGGTGCCTGGCACATGCGTGGTAGGCGGTGGCGGACCGGGATTCGTGGTCACTGTAGTTACTGCCAGTTACTGCCGCCAAGCTTACCTCTAGTCGCTGTGTTGGTCGTTTACTCGGCAAGCGGGGTTGCAGTGAGTACAGGGCACAGAGGCCATCCCAGGCCCCAGTCCTCACCTCACTGGAGCAATAGCCTGCCCCTGCAGCCAGCTGCCCTAGGAGCACGGGACCGATGGATGGCGGGCGGGACGGGGGTGGTGCCTTGCCAGCTGCTGCACGGTCCTCCCTGGGCCCATGCCATGGCGCTTCAGTTGCACCGTCCTGGGAACCCTGTGGCCACCAGGCCCTGGCACAGGGCTGCGGTGGTTTAAGATGTGTTCTGACCCAGGCCCTTAATGGCCCACAGGCGCGGGATCTGCCGGGAACTGGGAAGCTAAGCAGGGTTGGTTGCGGTTGATGCTCGGATGGGAGACCGCCTTGGGAGTATGACAAAATTAGTTCTGGGCTTGGTGTCTCATGCCTGTAATCGCAGCACTTTGGGAGGCCAAGGTAGGAGGATCACTTGAGCCCAGGAGTTTGTGACCAGCCTGGATAACATAGTGAGATGGTCTCTCTCTCTCTTTCTTTCTCAAAAAAAGATTAGTTCGGGACCAGCTGCTCACTGTGGTCTTTCACCTGGGGGGCATCGTGGACTGCTGCGGGGGGAGTCAGGGTGGAGACTGGAGAGGCAGAGGGGCCTCAGCTGCTGAGGGGCCAGAAGGAGCATTACCTGTCCACAGCCAGGAAACTGAGAAGCTTCCGTGTGCAGCGCGGTGCCAACTTCACCGCACACGGTCATCCGAGCAGAAACAAGGTGGTCTCCTGCGCCTTGAATGAAGCCCACTCCTGCTGTTCGGAGTGGAGGATGCCGGCCCAGGCCAGTGCTGGGGTCCTGGAAATGGCTTCGTCTGCTGCAGTGAGGGACCATGTGAGCCACGCCCAGGCTAGAGGTTTCCTAGCAGGGGGGACTGACCCCCTGAGGCCTACTCTGCAGGGACGCAGCCCCTTGCCCAGTGGGTCCCTGCTCTGGGTCCGCTCATCCACCGTCCCCCGCAGAGCCAGCGCCCACGGTCTGTCTCTGGGTTGAACGCACGCCCACCCACCGCTCATTCAGCTCCTTGATCCCAGCGGAAGCAGAAGCAGGGCCTGTTAATAATACCGCTCACCGGGCCCATGTCAACACCGCGTCCTCCGCGTTCACGATCTGGATCGCACCGCCTTCAAAGCCTAATCCAGTTGTCGGGAGTTCATTTTAACCGATCGCTGGAGGGGGAAGCCGGCTGTGGGATGATTGTTGCATCTTAATTTGAAAAAACTTACTGGGGACGGGCTGACAGCAGGCCTGCGGCACGTAGTGTGCTCTGCCGGGCGGGGGAGGACGGGCACGGGGGCAGGGCTGCCCCCTATGTGGCGTGGGCTGGGGTGCCCACCAAGCGGCTCGTGGGAGGGAGGTGGTAGTGACGGGAGGGGTGCTGGGGACCGGCCGGGCTGTGAATGCGCGTCATGCTATTGGAACTTTGCAGCACTGTGGAGGGATTCACTGGGCCCATTTTACAGACAGAAACTTAGACTAGAAGCCAGGCCTTTGGATGTGTGGGCTGCAGCCGTGCTGGCCCCTCTGTGGGTCCTGGAACGTGCCGGGCTCCTTCCGGGGCCAGGCCTTTGTTGTTCCCTCTGCCTGGAATGCCACTCCCATCCCTGTAGGGCTTCTTCTCTGTGGCTCAGGTCTCCGCTTAACTGCCACCTCCTCAGTGTGGCTGCCCTCACCTCGGCCTGTCATCACCTGGCTTTAAGCCGTCAGAGCATTGATCACATTCTGATTTTTTTTTCCTTTTTGAGTTAGGGTCTCTCTCTGCGCCCAGGTTAAAGTGCAGCGGCACGATCACAGCTCATCACAGCCTCAGTCTCCCGGGCTCAGGCAATCCTTCCACCTCAGCCTCTCAAGTAGCTGGGACTACAGGCGTGCGCTCCCGTGCCTGGCTAATTTTTAAAATTTTCTTGTAGAGATGAGATCTTGCTATGTTGTCCAGGCTGGTCTCGAACTCCAGGGCTCACACAGTTCTTCTGCCTCGGCCTCCCGCAGGTGTGAGCCACCGCACCCCACTAATTTCTGAAATGGTCTTCTTGTTTGTTGTCCATCTGCACCTTGGGATGTAAGTGCCATGGAGACAGGGGGCCCTGTCTACTGTGTTCATGGTGTGTCCCAGGGCCTGGCATAGCACAGCCTGGCATAGTGAGGTATGCAGGTACCCTCCTTCAGGGCAGAACTGCCTCTGTAGAGCGGCTGACGAGACGCCTGCGGGACTGTGGGATAGGGTGGGGGTAGTCATTCTGTATGGGCTGAACGTTGAAAATCTGGGCGGGAGGAGGCAGGGCACTCCTGGGGCTACTTGGGGAAGGGTCCCAGGGGAAAGTAAGGCAGGGAGGCCGTCCCCAGGGAAGGGGCGGAGCTTGTGCAAAGGGCTTGCCAGAGCGTCTGTGGCCAGTGGGGCTGGGGCCTGCCTGGATGGAGCAGGTGGGACGGCCTTGTCACTCAAGGGCAAGCAAGGGCCTGGGTCCCTGCCTCTGCCACTCCCCCAGGCTTGAGGTGTTTCTGTGATAGCCCCCCACCCCTCCAAGCAGATCTGGGGCCTCTCTGGTGTCGTTGCAGAAGCCCCCAGGCCTGGCCCTGCCTGGAACACGCCAGAACACAGGGCGAGGGGTGCCAGAGTTCGGACCCCGGGCCCAGCTCCCGCCTCGCAGGGCTGTTGTGGTTAATTGCGGCTTCCCCACCCTCAGAGAAGCCCGCCAAGACTCCCTGCAGTCCCAGTCCTCATGCACGGGTCACACCCTGTGACCCGCGGCTTAGCATCATATCACAGCTGCATGCTGACATTTTGGGGTGGCTCGTAGGATTAACCAGAAGGAAACTCAGTAGGGCAAGCCCAGACTCGACCGGCTCCACCGTCATGTCCCTGGTGCCCTAGCCCAGGCCTGGCACACAGTAGGTGCTCAGTGAAGGGGGACCGAGGGCAAAGGCAGGTCTTGGGGAGGCGGGTGCTGCCTTTGCTGTTTTCCCGAGGGCAGAAGGGATGTGTGGGCAGGGGGCGTGCTGAACACCTGAGCGCGGCTTGATTGTCGCCAGCTTCAGAGCATGAGGGTGTGTCCCTGAGCGTGTGTTCTCAGTCATTCCACGCCTCCCACCGCCGTGCTGGCCTGTGACGCCGGGGCTTGTGCTTTCTGTCCCTACGCACGACAGAGAAGAAACTTCCCCGAGCTCCCGGACACCACCAGCTCCTCTGTCCCCGCACACACAGCCGCCTTCCCCACCCCTAATTTTCATGTTTAGGGCCCAAACTTAGTTTGCATGTATTAGCTGCTGCAAATCCATCATGCCCGTGTGACGCGGCATGAATAATGCATCACCGGGCTGTATTAGTTTTCTGTCTCCTATCTTATTTATGACACGAAACGGGTGGGAATTTGCAAAAGTGAAATCCGGCGCAGGGCTTCCTGGGTAATGGTATGCAAATCGGCATGAGAGTGAACCACGGGCCCAGTCCTCGGAGCCCCAGAGCCGAGCGGAGGCACCCGAGTGTGGGCCGCTGCTGGAGCGTGCGGGGTCGCGGAGTGCGTCTCTCCGCGGAGTGAACTCTGTTCAGCCGTTTTGTCTTAATTTTTAAAAAACGTGTATGTCGTTGTTGTCATCCTGTTATGTTTTTAAATTAAAAGTTGGCAAGTAAAACTTGACAAATCGATCTTCTAAAGATTGTGGAGGCTTCCCAGGAAGCTCCGACAGGAACGAGTTCACAAGGTGGTGAGCGTGTTCCAGCTGCAGGAGGGCTTGAGGTTAGATGTCCAGGAGAACTCCCAGGAAGCTTGTGACGAATGCGGGTGGTGGTGGGCTTGGGATCCTGTGTGAGGAGGGGTCGAGAAGTAAGTCTGTTGGTTTCAGACTCTGCCCGGGCCCAGAGGGTGTGGGGAACCTCTCAAGGGAGGTCTTAGGGGGCAGTGGAGGTCAGGGCGGGGCTCCTCACCCGGAAGGGCTCAGATCGTCCCTGTGTTCAGTATTCGGTCCCCTCCACAGGAGGACTTAGGCTGGTGAAAGGATTTCGCATTTCTTTAAAAGAAGTTTGGCCCTGATGGCTCCGGATCTAGACAGAGCCTGGAGGAGGAGAGGGAGCAGGGAGGGGGAAGGCAGAAGAGGAAGGGGCGGCCAGTACAAGAAGGGCTGTCCTGTCCTGAGCCCCTCCAGGCTCAGCTGCCAGTGCTCCAGCCTCCCGCCCTAGCCTCCCCTCTGTGTAGTTCTTCCACAACCCCCTTCCCTCTTAGCCCTGAAGCAGGGGAAGGGGGAGGACAGATCCACAGGGGCAGCTTCCCAGTCCTTCTGGAACCTGGCAGGGGACAAAGAGAGCCAGGGACGTGGATCTGCTGAATGCCAGGCCCGGGGCTAGGGGCTTAGCGCAGTGGAGGCCGGGAGCCAGGACGTGGTATAACTAGGGAACTTCCCTCGCTGGGCACTTGGGGACCCTGAAGGAGAGGGTGCAGGCTGGTGCCTGCTCTGTGCTCGGTCAGAGTGGCCGCTGCAGGCTGACCTCTGTGAGCCCAGCAGCTGGGCTGTGGGGCGCGTCTGCGGGAGGGAACCCCTCTGGCTGCCTCTACAGTCCTCTCCGATGGGCTGGGATGGTGGCCTCTGTGGGCTCCAGAGCTGGGCTGGCTGGCTCCACTTCCAGTGGCTTCAGTTTCCCCACCTGTAGAGTGAGTGTGAGTGCAGACCCCACCCCAGGACTGAACGACTGCATTGGTGCGGCACCCAGGGCAGGGCCTGGTGGGAAGAGGAGCAGAGAGAGGTTTGCTCAGGATGCCAGGACCCCAGGGTGCTTCTGACTCTAAAGCCCATGCCTGGCACTGCCATTCTCTGCCCACCCTAGCCCTGTGGTCCACTGTGTCTTGTCGATGTGCACACCTGCACCATCCTCCCTGGGGACTGGGAGGTTCCCCGTGGGCAGGGCCATGTCTTGCTCTCTCCGACGGTGGCACAAGTATGGTGCTAAGTTGGTCTCGCGCTCCTTTTTCCCCATCCACCCTATCCCTCCTCCTTCCCACACCAGCTCTTCCTTCTGCCCGGCTTCTGGCCTTCAGGCTCCGGCTGTCCTGGGAACCCTTGGCCCGTGTGTTCACATAGCCGCCAGGCCCTGACAGGAGCAGCTGACCCCAGATAAAGATTCCCTAGGTACCCGAGAGAGACGGGGCTTCATAGCATGGCCAGCCAGACCAGCCCAGAGCAGCACACGTTTGCTGAGCGGGCACCCGCTGACCTGAGGAGCCCAGGAGGGCAGGGCCCTGATGATGGTCTCCCAGAGCGGGTTCAGCAAGATTGGGGGGTGTCTTGAGCTGGGTGGCAGGCAGATGTCTGGGCATGTGCACCTGCAGGTATGCATGTGAGAGGGAAGGGGTTAGATCAACACCGTCAAGCGCTGCAGAACGGTGTTTTGGATGAAATGGACTGCTTATGTGACAGTGGCACCATGCGATTTTAATGTCTGCTTTTATTGCACCTTCTCTGTGTTTAGAGACACAAACACCATTGTGTTACGATCGCCCACAGTATTCAGTGCAGGCCCGTGCTGTGCAGGTGTGTGGCCTGGGAGTGACAGGCTGCACCACACAGCTCAGGTGTGTAGTTGGCTACACCACATAGGTGTGCGTAAATTCACTCTGTGACATTCGCAGGGTGACAACATCACCCAGTCACGCATTCCTCAGGACAGTGTCCCTGTTGCTAAGTGACCCATGACTGTATCCTGTATGCCCCCGATGGCGGCTTGAGTCTTGTGGGCAGCGTCCAGTTGGGAGCTGGGGTTCTGGATGGAGCCCGGAAACCCCAGCCTTCCCAGGCTTCTTCCCCAGCCTTCCCCTCCCCCTCCCCCCATGGGGCTCAGGGACACGCCCTCATGCTCTGGACTGGTCCTAGCTTTGTCTTGGTTACGCCAATTCTGAACTTTCAGGCAGCTGCGGCTGGCCAGCAGTCTCAGACATGGATTCGTGTGTGGAAATGTTCTCACGCCCTGCATGACAGCCCCCCATAACCAGCGCCGTCACCAAGGGGAACCTGGAGTCTGACACCTCTAGGTGTCCACAAGGCCCCCTCTGGCTAAGCTCTTCTGAGCAGACACTGTGAGCAGGTGTAGGGGTGGGGCAAGGGAGGTACCAGGATTCCACCACTGAGATCCCGGGGCGGGGAGGCTGGGAGGAGAGATGGAGGTGGGCGTGGGTTAGGCTCCAGGAGAAGCCTCTACTCAGAGGAGAGCAGAGCAGCCAGCCCTGGGGATACCTTCTGGGCCTCATGCTGAGGCTTGACTGTCGGAAGATCTTTCTAGAACAAGCTCCTGTCACACCTTACCCTGTGTCCGAACCATCCAGACCGTCTTTGGCCCAAAGCTAGGGTACCCCGGCTGGCCGCTCTGGGTCTTTGTTCCCTGAAGTCCCCTTCTCCAGCCACTGGACAGGTCCCAGCTCCCACCAGGCTCTGTCTGCACGCATCACGTCCCAGGACCCCCAGGCTGTCTTCCCACATTGCAGAATCTCGCAGGCCACTCAGACTTTCTGCCTTTGCTCCGCAGAGCTGGCCATCTCCCACCAGTTCTTCACCTCCCCTCTGGGCCCTCATGGTCCTCGTCCCTCCAGCCCCTGCCTGCGTCAGGGTGTAAATAGGACGCTGAGTTCCTGGCCGCACTGTGGCCCAGGGCCTGGCAGTTCCCTGCTGCGTGAGGTTTGCTGGAACCCAGGAAGGGTGGGGGCGTGCATGCCTGCCGTCACAGGGCACGTCGAGTCCTTGTGTCAGGCGATGAGCTCATGGTTGCTGAACTCGCACTGTGAGCTGGGTTCACTGCGAGCCTTATTTCGTGTTGGGGGCTTCGCCTTCGGGATGCCGAATGAATTCAGAGAAGCAGTCCCAGCGGTACTTTCTGTCACACACGTGAGGTATCCTTTTTCTATGGCCCTGCCTCTCTGGTTTGGGTGTGGTGGGGGACACACAGGTGGAGACTGACAACCACCCCCCCACCACTTAGTTAACCCTCACGGGACTCATGGGTCACAGAGGCTGTCCCAAGCTCTTGGCTCATAGCAACTCGTAATCTACAATAGCTCTGTGTGGTAGTTACCATTTTTATCCTGTTTTTATTTTGTACTGTTTTTATTTTAAAGTTGAAGAAACTGAGGCAGGAGGTGGCGGGATTTGGGCCTGAGCCCTGTGGGCCCGGCCCCGGGCCTCTGGCTTTGCTGCCCCTCCCAAGCGGTAAACAGATAAGGAGACGGTGTGAGGCCACAGCTCCGTCTTCACCAGGTCCCCGCGACTGGGCAGACGCAGGCCCTGGGTAGCCCCGCTCAACCCTGGTGCTGCTTGTGCAGGATGAGGCTGGAGCATTCACTGGAGGCAAGACTCACAGCAGAGGGGCTTGGTGGTCCAGGTGGCCCAGGTGGCTGGCAGCCCAGCCCTTCGTCCTAAAGCTGCAAGGCTGGAGAGGACATGGGAGGCTGGCCCTCATAATTGAAGAAAACCAAAGGAAATGAAATAGGCCTAATGAGAATATTCACAGCCCATTCTCTGAGATGCTTTTCATGCATATTTCATATTTCAGAAAAGCCAGACATACCCATGGATTTTGTTGAGAGAGAGAGAGAGAGAGAGAGAGAGAGAGAGAGAGTGTGTGTGTGTGTGTGTGTGTGTGTGTGTGTGTGTGTGTGTGTGTGTATAGATGAGGTCTCACTTTGTTGTCCTGACTGGTCTCGTACCCTGGTCTCAAGCGATTCTCCTGCCTTGGCCTCCCAAGGTGCTGAGCAGGTGTAAGCTGCTGTGCCTACCCGAGTTTACTTTAATTTTTTTTTTTTTTAAGTTGCCGTCTCACTCTGTCGCCCAGACTGGAGTGCAGTGGCCATTCCCGGTCACCGCAGCCTCAACCTGCTGGCCTCTGGCGATCCTTCCGCCTCAGCCTTCCAAGTAGCTGCAACTACAGGCACGAGCTACCACCTGGCTAATTTTTTTGATTTATTGTAGAGATGAGGTCTCGCCAAATTGCCCAGGCGGGTCTCGAACCCGTGGGCTCAGTAGTTTAATTTTTAAGAGCAAAATGGGCCAGACTTTGTTTCTCCAGAATATCAAAAAGAATTATCCAGGTGTGTTGGCGTGCACCTGTAGTCCCAGCTACTTGGGAGGCTGAGGCGGAAGGATCTCCTGAGTTCAGGAGGAGGCTGAGGCAGAAGGATCTCCTGAGCCCAGGAGGTCAATGCTGTGGTGAGCTGTGATCTGATAGTGCCACTGCACTCCAGCCTGGGGGACAGAGTGGGATTTCAATTCAAAATTAAATAATTCAGTTAAGGCCAAATGTTGGCACAGCCATGCCATGTCCATGGCAGGATCGTGCTCTCTGCAGTGGTGCTTGCTGTATGCCTTGGTCTGGGTTGTTGTTGGGGTGACGAGAGGGTGAATGCCAACGTCTGTGCCCACCCTCCTCTGTGCTCACTAACAGTCAGGACTCAGTGTAGGAATTTTTAACTTTGTGGGGATGGGGGTAAGGCTGGTTTACAGACTGTTTTGAGATGTTGGCAAAAACTATTGACTGTCTTTCTAGAAAAACATACCAAATATATCAAATTTTGCACAATCAGCTCCAAAGGGATTGTTAAAGGAAATTTTGGGACTGGTTGCCGATCTCGGAGCAGGCAGGGATGTCCATCCTTCTGTTCCTCACAGGATCCCATGATGTCCTGAGCTGGGAGAGTCCAGCATCCAGTGATGTCTCAGTTAGCGGCTTGATCTGACTTCTACTTTACGGAGGAGTAAACTGAGGCCTGAGCCATCAACCGGCTTGCTGGGAGGAGGGGGAGGGGAGGCTGTGCCTTGGGCCTCCCTGAGAAATGCACCAGGAAGGGCAGAGCTGCGCATGGCACATGGGCCCTGGGCCTCGGCCAGCCCAGACTCGAGGGTAGGGGTGTCGAGGAGTCGGAGGGAGCCCACAGGAAGACATCCATCCATGGCTTGCAGGCAGAGTGTGGGCACTGGAGTTCCATTGCCCAGGACTAGGAGTTTTCTGGGGTTTGGGACTTCCAGAGCAGTGACCCGGACAGCCCTGGGCACACTGGGACGTGGTGGTCACCCTGAGGAAACACCATGGAGCTTCTCAGCGTGTTTCCTTAGCTGTGAAGCATGGATAAGAGTGAGCTGGATAAGGATAGTGAGGGAGCAGTTGTGCGAACTGTCTTTAAAGGACGCCTGTCTGCACGCCCAGCACAGCTGTGTAGAACAGGTAGGACCCTGGGTCTCCATTCCCAGCCCATCCCCTTACTGGCGGAGTCCCCCCCCCATTATGTCTAGAAAGTTCAGTGTCCTCCAGGTTGGGAGGGTGGCGCCCCCTCCCAAGTTGCTGTGGGGCCAAAGAGAGGCCGACTGGGTGAGGTGCTGGTGGGTGCTCAGTGGGTGTCCTGGCCCATGACCGAGCCTTCCAGGGCTAGCCGTCTGGGGGTGACCAGGCAGGGAGTGGGTGACATGAGCTCCTTCACACTCACACCTGCTCAGGGGCTTGGCTTGAGTCTCCTCTGAAACTCTGGGAATCTAGGGTGCATGAGCTTGGAGTGTACAGGGAGGTGGGTACCCTGCTCCGCCTTGCCCAGCCGGGTCACCCGGGCCCCTCCCTCTCCTCTCATAACTCTCTGAGAAGGAGAGAGGGTGTGTGCAGTGCCCAGCCTGGCGCTGGAAAGGCCTGGCGCACAGTGGGTGCCTGGGAAGTAGAAGCCCCGCAGCCCTGTGCCGGTTCCTCAGAGCGCCCTGCCCACGAGTCCTGGGGCCCGGCGTGCCCCCCAGCTCCTGGGCAACATCTCAGCTCT
The DNA here is from genome assembly GCF_000164805.1 of Carlito syrichta. NCBI lineage: Eukaryota > Metazoa > Chordata > Mammalia > Primates > Tarsiidae > Carlito > Carlito syrichta. The sequence continues at coordinate 213,670 of NW_007067385.1, read as the reverse complement.
AATGACTTGGAGTGCTGAGCTGCTCACCCTGGGAATTTATGGAAGCCATGCTCAGAAGCGTCACCTGGAGGCACATAAATATTGTACGACTGAAGGTTGGCGGTGTCAGCATTATCTGGAGCCGTCTCACTCACCTGAAACTGACAGTGCTGGCGCCTGCGGCAGGTGGCGGGGGCAGGGCCGCAGGGTAGTGGCCGGGGGGCTGGCCAGTGCCTGGGTTTGTCCCAGCTGATAGCACGCGTGGGCACCCACAGGGCAGCGGCGCACACCCTCCAACCCTCGCTGCACCTACGGGCACGTTCTCTTCCTATCCCCGACTGCAGAGGAAGGAAGAGACCCCGGCAGAGAGGAGCCAGGGGCTGAGAGGCAGACCCTTGTCCTCCCGTCCTGCTGCCAACTTTTAAAATAACTTTGCCTTTTCCCCCATAACTTTTTTTGTCCTTTATTTTAAAGATGTGGGGTACAATTCAGAGTTAGGTATAGAAATGTTCATTATGCAGGTACTTCCTCCCATAACTTTTTACTTTGAAAAATTTCAAACTATAGGAGAGGTGAAAGAATCATACAATAAGCATGAAGATAGTCTTCTTATTATCAGAGACAGGGTTTTGTTCTGGCACCAAGGTCGAAGTGCAGTGGCGTGATCATAGCTCACTGTGACCTTGACCTCTTGGGCTCAAGGGGTCCTCTTGCCTCAGCCTCCTGAGTAGCTGGGACTACAGGTATGAGCCATCACATCTGGTTAATTAAAAAAATTTTTTTTTGTAGAGATGAAGATCTTGCTATGTTGCCCAGGCTAATTTTAAACTCCTGGCCTCAAACGATCCTCTTGTCTTGACCTCCCAGAGTGCTGCAATTGCAGGTGTGAGCCACTGCACCTGCCAAACACACAAATATTCTTCACCTAGTTAACCAACTGGTAATGTTTTGCCAAACACACACACACACACACACACACACACACACACACACACACACACTTTAAAAAAAAGTCAGTTGCAGACATCATTACCTTTGCCCCTAAATCCTTTGGCACCGCCCACCTCATGCCGTGGCTAACCACACCAGGGAGTCAGCACCAGTGCACTGATATTATCTACACACTATCCACACGCACATGTGCCCGGCTATCCCCAAATACCCTCCAGAGCCGTTCCCTAAACTCCACCTAGGACCCAGCCTAGGAGCACGCTGCCTTTGATATGTCTCTTTAGTGTCCTTTTAACCTGGAATAATCCCTTTGTCTTCATGATATTGGCCTTTTGGAGAAGTCCAGGCCAGCCAGCGACTTGTGAAAAGTCCCACGGCCTGGGATTACCCTGCGGTTTCCTCCCATGGGGTTCCAGTGTTTGGCCAGGAGCTGGGGGAGGGGTGGGAAGTGGGGTGGGGGAGGTGGGCTGTGTACCTCCCACGGAGGCCGAGGAGGCAGAAATGCAGCAGGCCCTGTTCAGATCACCTGGCAAGGGTGGGGCTTGCTGGGTCTCTCCACCTAAAGGTGTTGGCTTCCCTCTGTAATCACTGAGTCACCTGTGCGTGCTTCTTGGAGACTACAAGAATGTCCTGACGCTCAACCCTCACCCATGTGCTTTGGAATCCACAGAAGACCCTTTGGTGACTGCCAGTGTACCCTTGTCTCATTCTGCCTTCCTCTTGCGTTGATGAATTGTCATTAGTTCCAGAGTTTTCCCTGCCCCACACCTCACCCCCTCCCCTTTACTGTCACTGCAAATTCCTGGAGTGCTTCTACAACTCAATGTGCTGTAGTCAGGACCATCCTTATTTTCGATGGTCTGATTGTCTCAGATTTGGCCAATGGGGTCCCCTCCTTGCTGGTGCTGGGTCCTGTGGACACTCACCATCATTCTTCGAGCACTTCCTTGCTCTTCTGCCTTGTGACAAGGACTTGCCATATCTTTGGGGTGCCCTGGTTGGCTTCCTCTCATGAGGATGAGGTTTAACATGAAGGTCAGCGTGCGCGCCCTGCTGCTGGGGTACCATTGCCTCAGGCCCTTTTAGCAGACAGGGCCAGGAATAAGCCCCTCGCGTTCATCCTGGTGCCTGCAGCTCAGGCCTGAGGTCCTGGCGTCTCCCCTGCCTGCTCCTTCCACACCTGACTGTCTTCTCTCCGGGAAGCCCTGGTTCCCAGGAATATCCGCATGTCTCTCTCCCACTGCATACTTTCATCATCACTGTGCAGCCCCAGCGTGGCCAGCCTGCTGGGGACATTCAGGATGCCCATGTGGACCTCTGTGTTCCCCAGGAACCAGCACTGTGCAGTCAGAGGGCTATGATCCCAGGCTGCGGGCGATTCTCTGTTAGTGAGTGTGACTCTGTTCCAATAATGCTTGATTTAGCAACATGGGCGCAGGCTGGATGTAGCCTGAGGGGCATGTTTGCAGACTAGTATATAATCCCAACAGAGCTGCTCCTGGTATGGGATGATCACCCAGTAAACAGCTGTGCCTCGGTGACAGGGGCCAAGAGGGCAGGAAGGGGCCTTCCCGGTAGGGGGACAGGCGGCCTTCTTCCTGGATGAAGGGGACAGAGGCCTCTGAGACGGCAGGGCAGCCCTCAACTCCTGGACCGCCCAGACTGGCCAGGGAAGAGAGGACAAGTTCAGAGGTGAGTCCAGTGGCTCATACCCGTAATCCCAGCACCTTGGGAGACTGAGGCCTGCGACTGGGGTGCCAGGTGGGCCAGGAGTCACCCACTCTGGTTGAGAGAAGAGAGCAGAGCTTGGTGAGCTGACGTCCTTCCCCGACAGTGAGTTCTGAACTCCTCTCTGGGTAAGCAAATGCCCTGTGTTGGAAAACACAAGGAGCTGCTTGGCCTGTCAACACCAAGCCCAGTGGGCAGCCAGGGTTGGGCCCCCTGCAGCCTGCCTTCACCCCGAGCACCGAGCTCTACAGCCCCTTGAGACCTGCGATGCCAGCATGACTCTCTGGTTCCACCTGCTCCCTTCCCTGTGGACCCAGGAGGCTCAGTGGGGCCTGGAGGCTCGAGGAGGGGGCCTGGGGCAGGCTTGGTGGCCTGGGAGCCCGGAGGCAACTGAGGCATGAGGGGCTGGGCCAGGCGGGGGCTGCTCAGCTGTTCTTCCTGTTTCTTCTCGCCCTTCCCCACCCGCCTTGCCCCCCGGCCTGGCAGGTTGGCACAGGCCTTCTGCGAAGCCCTCTGGGCCTGGAGGCAGTCTTGTTATGCTGCTGGAGAAATGAGCCAGGATTGCCACTGCTGACTTCTCTTTTAATTAGGTTCCGGCAGCGGCATGCAGGGTGGCTGACTGCAGATTCAGGTGCCGGTCCGTGGTCCCCGACTCTGTAGGCTCAGCTTTTTCGGAGACAGGCAATGCTTCTGACCTTCCTTTCCTGGGAGTAGGGCAAGAGGCCGGATGCACCATGGGGCGCAATGCCTCTCTCAGCATGTGCGTGCTCGTGCATCTGTGAGCCAGGAGGTGTGCTGCACTTTGGAAAAGTCTGTCAACGGAGCATGAGGGGCCTCCCCTGCTGCTCTGTGTCCATTCAGCCACCTGTCTGCTCCCCAATAGCAGGTGCTGAGGAAACCCTCCCAACCCCCAGCCTCAGAGTCAGCCTCTGTGGTTGGGGTCGATGGTGCCCTAGCTGGCTTTTCCCAGCGAGGTCTTGGGAAGTGGGGGATGGGGGTCTCGTTGAAGCTAGGACGTTCCTCCTGGAGGCTGATTCAGCAGAACAAAACCCACCGCAGGTTTCATAGAAGGAGCGGTCCTCTCAAGGGAAGAGACATGAAAGCTGGTGTCACCAGGGCTGTGGGCAGAGGATGTGAAGGGATAGGCCAGGGAGATGGGGAGCAGTCCTTCTCTTGCACCGAATGGACTGGGCCTGACTTGTGGAGGCTGGGAGGAGACTCGGCCTCCCCTGTGAAACAGAGGCTCTGAGCCTCCAGCTCCTGGACCTTCACTGAGTGTGGGGAGCTAAGAAAAGAGGAACTGAGGCTGGGTGCAGTGGCTCATACCCCTAATCCCAGCACCTTGGGAGGCTGAGGCAGAAGGATCACTTGAGGCCAGGAGTTGGAGGTTTCAGTGAGCTATGATTGTACCACGGCACTCCAGTTTGGACAACAGAACAAGACCCTGTCTTGAAAGAGGAACAGAGAGTCCTCCCTTCCCCCGCACCTTGGAAGCCCTTAGTCTGAGCCCAGTCTGAGGGAGGAGACAGTTCCCTGCCCTCTGAGCATGCTCAGCCTGTTAGGAGAGTCTGTCTCTGTCCCTGGAGCCCTCACCTGGTGGGGACAGCATGTCCCTGCTTTTGGTGAACTTTTGGCCTGAAAGGAAACGATAACTTCTGCTCTGGGGGTCCTCTTGGTAAAGGGTGACTGTACCGTAAAATTCAGCCCCTAGGGCAGCCTGGCCTCTGGAGAGATTCTGCCTCTCCAGTCCTCTCCCCAGGGGAGTCTCAACTTCCTTCCCCCTCCCCTTCCTCTGCCACTCAGCTGTTCAGAAAAAGCACTTTCTTTAGACAGCTCTCATTCTCACCCTCCTGAGCCTGTGCTCTGATCGGGAATAAGCCCGACCTCTGGGCTCCTCGCAGGACCCCCTAAGCTTCTTCATCTTGGTGGAAAGCCTCTTAGTGATTTGAGCCAGGATGGAACTGTGGCCAGGGCCAGGGCCGGAGCCACTCTCAGGACAAAAGAACCGAGTCCTGGTCTTCCCACTCCACTTGTTAAGCCCACACGGGGCCTTCCGGGCCAGACCAGCATCCAGCCCCCCCAAGAGTTCTCAACCTGAACTTCTTTAACAGTAACACTGAGCATGTCACTTACCAGCTCAGCCTCCTCCTCACCGTGGACTTCAAGGACCTGGCCCTGCCCACTTCTCCCATCTCTGTCTCTCCACCTTGACCCCACACCAATCCTCCCTCTATCTTGTTCCTGCCTTAGGGCCTTTGCACTTGTGGTGCCAGCTGCCTGGAATGCTCTCCCAATCCTCCCAACCACCCAGAGCTGTTTCCTTCCCTTTATCTAGGTCTCTGACTAAATGCCACCTCCTAGAAAACCTTTCCTGACCACCCAATCGTAATGGCCTTCACTGTTTTTTCCATGTAGTGATGGTCACTATCTGAGATCACCTTTATTTGTTTTAATTGTCTCACGCACTGGGAACGCTTTCTCCACAGGCGGGCCCATGTTTACCTTGTCCATCACTGTATTTACACCCATGCCAGGCCCACTAGTAGGGGTGCAAGAACACCTGTCAGGTGAGCAAGGCCCTACCAGGCACTGAGCCTATGCCAAGCTCTCCTTCAGGTTAAGGAACTTGGGCTTCCTTCTGCAGAGATGGGAAGGCTGACCGTCTGTAACTTCTCTTTAAAAAAGTTTTAGTTTGTTTTAAGGTCAAAATCGCACATCACTTACAAGAAAAAAAAATCAAATAGCAGAAAAAATAAAAAATCCAATGAAATCAAAAGTTAGGTTTATCCTGAAGCTTCCCCCCTTCCCTGAGTCCTGTCTTCTGGATGAGGATGTTTTCACCTCCCTGTTTGTTGTCCACTGACGCTTTCCTCTCATTTGTCTTCTCTGCTGCTTCTTGATGTTTCCGTTTCTGGACATTCTCTGTGGATGAGGATGTGACCCTCACCACTCCCCCACCCCCCACCCCGTGGTTCTGTGGGTTGCCTTTGTCACTTTAAATAATACATGTGAACCGTGACTACTTCTGTTGGCTTTCGGCTTCGTCTTCTCGTCTGCAAGATAAGGCTCTGATGGAATGCTGGTCCTGTCAGTGTGTGTGTGTGTGTGTGAGAGAGAGAGAGAGAGAGAGAGAGAGAGAGAGAGAGAGAGAGAGAGAGAGAGAGTGTGTGTGTGTGTGTGTGTGTGTGTGTTTGTGTGTGTCCCTGCTCTGACAGGAGTCCTGTGGCATGTGGGCCAGTCCTGCCAGCACGTGAGAATGTGCATGTTCCCCAGCTCCTCACTGAGGGGTGTCATGTAAATACACTATGGAAATTGGCAAGCCCTGCACACCAGCGCTCTCCGCCACCACTGGTGGCTAAGATTGCCTTCCAGCCCTGAGCAGCTCTTGCAGGAGTGAGGACAGCTGCCTGGGGGAAGGGGCGTGCCTGGAGGCTGGGCTGGGGCCTGGCACCCACACCCATCCCTCTGTACCACAGCAAAGCTTCGAGGCGCACCAGGACGAGGTGGTGAGCGTGACGCACATGGTGAAGGCGGGCAGCGGCGTCTGGATGGCTTTCTCCTCGGGCTCCTCCATCCGCCTCTTCCACACGGAGACCCTTGAGCACCTGCAGGAGATCAACATTGCTACCAGGACCACCTTCCTCCTGCCAGGTGAGCTGCTGGGGGGAGGGCACTGCGGCTCTGAGCGCCTCTGAGCCAGGTAGAGGTGCGGCCTGGGCAGCCACCCCATCAGCCCCCAGGCAGCCTTGAAAGCTGCATCAGCCTCAGGAAGCAGCAGGGTCAGGATTCACATCCAGGCCTGGCACCCCCAGGCCCCTCTTCCGTCGCCGTCCTCGTCACTGCATCACAGCAGCCCAGGGGCACCCAGGAAGAGGCTCTGAGCCCAGTGGACTCTCCCAAGTGAGGCAGCTGCTCGGAAAGGGCCACACTGGGCCGGAACCCAGGCCTGTCTACACCACCCCCTCCTCAGGTTGGCCAGAAACCCCATTCTGCCTCAAATCTCCATCACAGTGAGTTGGAGGGAGAGTAAGAAGGCCAACCCAGGGCTCTTTCCTTAGCGAGGCATGTTGTCCCTCCTGGGGTGCTGGCTCATGGGCTGGGTGGGCACCCCCCTGTCGGGGCCTCCTGTGTTGCTGGACAGTTGAAGTGGAGGGGCTTGATGGTGGAGGATTAAGACTGGAGCTCATCTAACACGCCGCCCCTGCCTGCAGCTTCTGTGGAATGGGCCACCAGCCCTCCCTCACCATCTGCTGCCCGACATGCAGGGCTGTGCCCTTTCTCACACCCAGAGGCTCCAGGGCAGCCCCAGGGCCAGCAGGTGTCAGCTTATCCTGTGTCCTTCCTCGGCCTGGCTTCCCTCAGACAGACCGACCAGGCGCTGGTCTGGGAGGTCGCAATGGCTCTGTCCTGTCCAAGTGCCTCAGGCGGGGCTGGGCTCAGCAGCTGGGAGAGTCGAAGGCCCTGGGGCCAGAGAAACGGAGCCCTGTGGCAAGTGGGGCCTGGAGCTGGCTGGCACCAGGATGCGGCAGCTAGACCATGGTGGAGGCTGGGAGCGGCCATGTGCCGAGCCAGGGGCTGAGCACCTGTCTCATGAGACTGCGCCAAGGACAGGCATGTCAGCCAACACTTCAGGGGCCTCAGGGACTCCTGTCTGGCCCCAGAGGCCTGGTCTCTAACTCAACTTAGGGACCCAGAAACCCCCCGGCTTCTGCCTCCTCCGGCCAGTCACATCTGCCTTGAGTCTGAACGGGTGACTCAGGGGGTGGTTACCAGCAGCACGATCGGAAGCAGGGCCACCCCGCCCCGAACCCAGAGGGAGCCTGCCCCAAGGACTTTGTGCGCCCCCAGCCCCGCGAGGCCAGGCCTGTCCCCGTGCTACAGATGCAGATACTGAGATTGTTTAGCTGGGTGAGGAGTCTCACCCGTGGTCGTGCAGCAGACCAGGGCAGGACCACAGGTCCTGTTGGGTCGGACTCACTTCAGAGTCCCACTGTGTAATGGGGAAGACGGTGGCTTCAGGATTGAGTCCTGGCTGGCCACCATGTGGCCTCAGGCAAGTCTCTTCCCCTCCCGGAGCCCCTCGTCCCTCTGTGAGGGGGCATGTGGTTCCCGGCTCAGGGGCTGTCATGAGGGCCAAGGCCACCAGGGCTGGGGAGGCACCTGGCCCAGGCCTGCAGTGTGGCAGTTGCCCGATGGGTGTGAACCCTCCTCTGAATTTTCCCTGGGTGTGGGAGAGGCCTGAGGGACCTGTGTGGTGAGTCTGGTTCCTCCCTCCCTCCCCCCCACCTCTCTTTCCCTCCCTCCTCCTCCTATCCCCCCTTCCTTCTTTTCTTCCATTCCATAGTATTTGCACCACGTTATACAAGTTCAATCCCATTTCAACTACAATAAAAATTTCTCTGTATCACAAAACTATTTCCACATTCCCTCTGATAGCTAAATTATTTTGAGTTGGCAGAAAAATGAAAAAAAATGGATACTCTTATAGACCCGTTAAAATCTTCGGAATCTCATCTTGCGGGGGTGGGGAGCATGAGAGGAAGAGCTGACCACGTGGTGGGAGACAGGACTGTGGATGGAGCGGCTGCAGGTAGAACGGCAGCTCCCACCTGTGCAGCCCTCTGTGTCCTGTGTGTTTCAGGTGCACATTCATGTCCACCGACTTGACTTGTTCTTGGCAGCTGCTCTTTACAGAAAGAAGGGCATTCGTTCCTTTCATGGTTATTTTAGGTCCAGCAAACTGAGGCCCGGGAGCTTAAATGACCGGCCAACCGCCACACTGCTGATGGGCCACGGGCTCTAGCCACAGCTTTCTCACACTCACTGTGCAGCCCTGGTCAGCTGCACCCCCTTCCTAGGGCCTCAGTTTCCCATCCGTACATCGAGGGACCAGGATTGGAGTCAGCTTGGCCATGCTGTGGAGGGTAGACCAGAATCCCTGCTCTGTTGCCCCAGAGCAAGTGGGGAACCCAGGTCCTCAGGCAGGTGTGGGTGTGATATGGGACGGTGCAGGGATAGCACCCACCGTCCCCGTCTCAGGTCTGCCTCGGGCTGTGACAGTGACATTACCATCAGTATCATTATCATCTTCACGGCATTCCTGCCCACCTGGCCTCTCCTACGGGGACTCCTTGCCCAGCTCTGACCCTCCAGTCTGCCCAGAGCATCAGAGCAGATGGAAGGGACCTCTCTGCCTGCCAGACCTCACTGGGGCTGAGCCCTGGACAAGTCGGGGTGTGGGCTGAGGTTCCTGGAAGTCGGGTTTCCCTAGGGGTCCCTCCTTCTCCCAGTCCTGACCTTCTGTACTCACCAACCCTGAGGAGCCCAGGACTCCGCCAGGCCAGGTCTTCCTGGGACCCCTCGGACCCAAGAGCGTCTTCCTGAGCTCCAGGCTGAGCAGAGCCGGCCCAGCACAAGTGCTGGGGGGGCCATGGGATGGGTCAGCTCCGATCTGCCCCTCATTATGTCTTGGTGGAAGAACAACAAAGCAGGATTCTTAAATTCTTTATTAGCTATATTGAAAAAGGGCTTTTAAGTATTTTTTCTTCCCCCACACGGCCAAATGAAATAATTGCATAATTAGTAATAAATGTGTCCTTCCTCTAAGTGTGGATTTTTTTAGGGCGTGTTAAAAATTGATCACGCTTCCTTCCCCTGACCCCTTTCTTCCATTCGAGTACCCGACTGGTATTAATGCATTTTTTAACCTAAACTCCCTCCTCCTCTTAACTAGACAGGTCATTAATAAAATGTTCTCCGAGAGCCTGAGCTTTTTAAAGTTGTATATCTCCAGATAGATGGCTTGGGTGAGTTGAACACTGCTGCATTAAGTCTCTGTGATAAAATATTTATTCACCATTAGAATTTTTTTCCTTCGGACTGTTTGTGAAGTGTCTTGCTCTTTTCCTCGAGGCAGAGGGGGGAGGAGGAAGGGCCCCGGAATGAGGTCTGCAGATGAGGCCATTTCTCAATTCCGGCATCTCTTTGGTTTCTCACTCGCCTTCCTTTCATGAGTCGGGTTCCACTGTCCAGGGGGGCTCGGAGGAGGCCCGGGCGTCGGGAAATGGTCTCCTGCTGGCCTCAGGGCCCCAGGGGTCTGGGGAAGGGAGGTGAGGCGTGAGGGGTGGCTAGCTCGCCCCATTCCCTCTCCTGCCTGTGTGGCTTTTGTGGGTTCATGGTTCCGATGGAGCTGATCTTGTGACGTTAGAACCTAGGTCCTTTTAATAATCGTAAACCCCATGCCGATAGCCACCATTTATTGACTGTATGTGCTAAAAGCTGTGCTTAACTGTGTATCTGCATTATGTATGTATGGTGTGTATATGCCCTATTTCTTGTACTCATAAAACTGAGCAAAGCAGGTCTGTAATGCTCAATGATGGATGAGAAAAAAAGGGATTTGTCCAAATTCTTTCATCCATGCCACCCTCCCTCCATCCATCCACGCATCCATGCACTTATCTGCCCATCCATCCGTCCATCCACCCATCTATCCATCCATCCACCCGTCCACCCATCCGTCCATCCGTCTGTCTGTGCATCCACTCATTCATCCACCTGCCTGCCCATCCATCCATCCATTCAGGCATCTGTCCATCCACTCATCCATCCACCAATCCTTCCATCCATCCATCCTCCATTTATCCATCCATCTGTCCATCCACTCATCCATCCACCAATCCTTCCATCCATCCATCCTCCATTTATCCATCCATCTGTCCATCTACTCATCCGTCCTCCTGCCTGCCCGTCTGTCCACTCTTCCATCACTCATCCAACCATCCGTCCACTCTTGACTCACGCATACTTTTGGAGCACCTACGGTGAACCAGGGTACTCAGCCAGGAGTCAGGGAGTTGCCCTTGAGGACACAGAGAAGCTGCTGCCCTCACAGAGCTTGCGTTCAGGCAGGTAGACAGGAGCCAGACAGAGAAAAGCGAGTTCAGTACAGGCCTTGAGCAGCACCAAGAAGAGGAGGAGGAGGTGGGGGGAAGCTCACAGCCCCAGCCCCCCGTGCTGCCTGGGTCTGGGGGGCTGGGGCCCATCCGTGGACTAGAGGCCCTTGCCATAGTTTTGAGCCATCACTTTCTGGATTGATTCGGGTGTGGGACGTTGTTCCAGCTGCATCAGCACCCAGAAACTCTGTGCAACAGTCGCCCCACTGTCACATCTCCAGGTCAATAACCAACTTTCCCCAGCACGGCTCGTACCTCCACGCAGACTCAACTCTGTGAAGGTGGTTTCTTGAGTTGGCAGCAGGTCGCCATGCTCATTCAGTGGCTTTGCTCGGGTGTCTAATGCACGCCTTGCCACACGTCCGGCCCGGAGCTCTGGGTTTCCACCTATACCTCCCCCCTTGCTGGCCCCGCCCTGGGGTCCTCTCCCCTCTCCCCACCCGCTCCCGTGTTTCAGCAGGTCTGTTGTTCTGCTTTCATTATGCCTCAACCGGGTTGGCCTCTCTGTACCCGGCAACCATCCCTGAGCCTCAGCCGCCGCCCT
>NW_007067385.1:179982-202453 GCF_000164805.1 Carlito syrichta | reverse complement strand
TGCCCCATCCCCTCTCCTGATCTCCCCTTCCCTCCGGTCATCTCAAATTTGCCTCCTGTCCCAGAGCTGCTCCACAGACTGACTACACTCGTTCTCATCACAGGGCCTTTGCACGTGCCGTCTCCTGGCCTTGGCACAGGTCTCAGTGTGGCTGCCTCCTCCTGGCCACCCAGATTCCACAGCCTCGCACCCGTTTCCCCCTCCCTCCAGGAAACCTCCCACCCGCTCTCGGCCCTGTGGCCCCATTTCAATCCTCTGTCAGTGTTTGTGCTCCTTGCTTCTGTCTGCGTGTCCTGTTTCCCCTCTCTAGGACGGCTAATACAGTGGCCGTGATTAAAATGAAAGAAGATTAAAACTTTAGTCCGTCAGTCCCACGAGCTGCATTACAAGTGCTCGGTGGCCACCTGTGGCTGACGGCTACCGAGCTGGACAGCCTGGTGGGGAGCACGCCCATCATCACAGAAGGTTCTAGAGTGTCTGCTCCTCAAGACGGGGACTCTGTGTGCGCAGTCCCAGCCCTGTCCTCAGCACCAAGTGTGGGGTCGGGCACGTGTCTGGGATGTTGACGGATTGGTGCCAGTATGGGACACTACGTTGGGCAGTGCGATGTGTACCCCAAGATGATAACTTTCCTTTTGGGGTGAAGGAGCCACACCGTTTTCCTCTGAGACTGCTGCAGAGGAAGCACATACAAGGGAGACCCCCAAAACCCCAGAATTGTCTTTTGAAGGGTGGGCCCCTTGCCATGCACGCCTCCCTGGTAGGTGAGTGTTGTAGAAACCCTTCGGCATCGGTGTGCCAGCTAGCGTTGTTGTGAGAGACTGCGTTCGGTTTCCATGAATTCTTTTTGGAGATTTTTTTCAGCACATTTGCCCATTTCATGATGGGTGAGTTGCGAGCACACCTGCCCCCACCTTGCTGAGGGCTCAGCCGTTTTTGGCCAAAAACAGCGTAACTCACACACCCCACCCTCCCTATTCATCCAATCTCACTCGGATGAAAAAAGTCCTCAAAGGGAAACGTTGATGTGGAAGAGGTGAAGCCAAAAACGGCAGAAGCCCTAAAAGGCATCAAAATGGACGGGTTCAAAAACTGTCTTGAGCAGCAGGAAAACGTCTCAATAGGTGTGTTGCATCATGCAGAGAGTACTTTGAAGGGCATGGAAATTTAAGCATGTAAGAATAAATGCGCACTTTTTAATAAATAAATTTTGGGTTTTTGGGACCCCACCCATACACCTACATGTGTGGAGCTGAAGCGGTTTGCTCAAGGGCAGACAGGCAGCAGGTGCAGCAGGTGCACCAGGCTGTCGTGAGCAGCAGACTTCAGCTCAGCCCAAACCCCTGCACACCCAGGCCAGGGCCTCTCTGGATCGTAAGCTCCTCATTTGGAAAATGGGAACAGAATCCTGTCTTGTGTACGTCTCAGCTGTTGCAAGGCTCGTGTCTGATCAGAGCAGGTTGACGAGTGCTGTGGAGACGCCAAAGCAGCCCATAGACCAGCAGCGTCTGGGTCACCCGGGAACCTTCTAGAATGCAGGCTCTCCCTAGGGGTGGATCTCTCCGTCTGGGTGGTGGTAAGCCTCCCCCGTGATGCCAATGTGCACCTCATTTTAAATATGTCATGACATCACTGTTGCCATGACACGTGGCATAAATTTCAATTTCTGTTGAGGAGGGAAAGAAGGGGACAGCCCTTGGGAGCCACGTGAAGCCCCTGGGAACCAAGCAGGGCTGGTCAGCCTGTGTGTGAGATGGCAGGTCCGTCCCTGAGCCGGCAGCCTGTGCCCCGCCCCTCTCAGCCCAGCCGCGGCCGGCCTCCTGCCTCCTCCACTCCCTGCCTCCTCCTGGCACCCATTCCCGTTGATGAGAATGATTAACTCCAGGACAGCAGCAGCAAGCCCAGGAGCTAGAGCCTGTTGCTGTGAGCCGTGTGCTGGGCGCTGGGCTCATCGTTTTACATTAATTGACTCATTTGACTCTCAGGACAGGGCTATGAAGTGCAGTTGCGTGTCGCTTAACGACCGGGATATGTTCTGAGAAAGGTGTCCTTCGGCGGTTTCATCATGTGAACGTCATGGCGTGAACTCACACAGACGTAGAGCCTGTTGCTTCCAGGCTGCAGCCCTGCACAGCATGTGATGGCATGGAGTACTGTAGGCAACCAGGACAAAATATTGTGCATCTAAACACAAAAAAGTTCCAGTAAAAATACAGCATTATAATTTTATGGGCCCACCGTCACACATGCGGCCTGTCATTGACCAAAAGGTTGTTAATGCGTCCGGTAACTGTCTTGCTATCGTCCCTTTTTACGAGTGAGGACGCCGTGGCACAGAGAGGTTTGCGACTGCCCCGGGTCACGTAGCCCGAGAGTAGCAGAGTGGCATCTGAACCATGTACCTGGCCCCAGAGCGCCCATCCTCGGCCACTGAACTGGGCAGCACACAGGGTGTCTCCTCTCTGTGAGGATGGGGGACCCCACTGCCCTCCCTGACGTGGCTGTCCTCGCTAAGATGAAGAGACAGCACTAAGGGGATTGCCAGGAAGGAAGGAAGCTGGACCGATGTCAAAAGCATGCTTATGCCTACAGCATGGTGTCTGGCTCACTCTCAGGCCTGCAGGGCGTGCTGTGGCCTCACTGGAAGTGTCCGCCTGGGCAGGCCCCAGCCTCAGCCAGGACTCACAGCGGGGCCGAGCTGACTGCCACCGAAGCTGCTCCTGGGGCCCACCCGCCCCTCCACCCCTCCACCCCTCCACCCCTCCACCCCTCCACCCCTCCCTCCATCCCTCCACCCCTCCCCGCGTCCCATCTCGCTAACATGGATTGGAGACGTGCCCCTCCCACATCTCCCCTGACCTCACTGACCCCCGGCTGGTTGGGTCCCTGCCTGGGCTGCCCTGGGTCAACCCTTTGTGCGATGATGTATTGAGAACTCACACGACCCCATGGTGTCACCCCATCGCTGCCCCACTTCACACAGGAAGAAACTGAGGCTGGGTAGGGGGAGTGATCAGTCTCCAACCCCAGCTGGGGCAACCCCACAACACTGTCTTACCCACAGCACCATCTAGCTTCTTGCTGGTCCCTGGGAGGGACCGTGCCACGACCTCCCCCTGTGTGGTGCCCAGAGCCCACTGCAGCCTCTAGAGGGGCAGCTCATCTGTTCTCTCCTTCTGCAGGCCAGAAGCACCTGTGTGTCACCAGCCTCCTGATTTGCCAGGGTCTGCTCTGGGTGGGCACTGACCAGGGTGTCATCGTCCTGCTGCCCGTGCCTCGACTGGAAGGCATCCCCAAGATCACAGGTGAGGTCTGGGGGCTGGTCTTGGCAAGGGCCTGGAGCTCAGCTGCGGGTGGTGGGCGGGGCTTGGTGGGGAGGGTGAATGGTGCCCAGGGGCTCAAGCTTTCTTCAGGTATGGAGGTGGGGTCCCATCTCCAGCTTTCTTTCATTGCGGGTGGCACGGTGGCACTAGATCATCCCAGGCCTAAGTCTCTCACTTCCTTTCTGAGTCTCAGTTTCCCATTCTGGCAGGCAACTGGGCACAAAAGTGGCTTGAGAATTGGCTGAGACCTCCAACTAACCACAGAGGCTCCTCTGTGCCCCTTCTGATCCCCCTCACAGCGGTTTCAAAGTGTCCCAGCTCCAGAGGCAGAAATAACAGGGCTCCTGGGTCGGGTCTGACCGCTTCCTGCAGGCCACATGCAGATTGATGGCATGGAGGAAGGTCTGCTCTGACCTGTGTCACTGGGGCCCAGGAGCACAAGGGCAGGGTCAGGGAGGACCCCTGACACTTGGGTACCTGGATCCCTGGGCCCTTTTCTGCCTTGGCCCCAAGAATGACAGTGGTCTCTTCCAGCCTGAGAGCAGGACTGAGAGGAAGCCAGTTCCATCCAGATCTTGAGCACTTCTGCTAAAAAGACTAGCTTCAGCACGATTTCCTGTTTTCATGATTTCATCAGCCAGGGCATTCATCTGAGAGGCATTTATGGAGGAACTGTCTCCAGGCAGGGCCCTGGCACGCAGGGACCCTCAAAGAACTGATGGTGTCCTGGGAGCAGGTGTAGTGTGGGTGGCCAGTGCTGTGATGAGGGTGCTCCAGGGGCTGGGGGCAGGAGGCAGGGCGAGCAACCCTCCTTGCGTGAATCCAGGAGGGATTTACCATGGGGACGTGGGCTGGGCCTCCGAGGAGGAGCTGCAGGGTCAGCAGACGAGAAAGGCTTTGGGCAGAGGCTCTGATAGGAACAGAAATTGTCAGGGAGTTTGACACTGAGGTTCCCCCAGGTGGTGTATACAGTGGCTTCTGCTCTTCTCCAAGAAAGGAGCCTGGGAACCTGGGACCACCAGATCCACAACCTTTGGGGGAGGTGCCAACATGGGTTGCAGTCACTCCCACTCCCCCAGAAAATCCCCACAGAAAGCTCTCCTGCAGAGATGTGTGGGTGTCTCCCTTAATGCTCTGGGCCTCCGGGCCCCTTCTCCCCTCCTCGCAGGGAAAGGCATGGTCTCACTCAATGGGCACTGCGGGCCTGTGGCCTTCCTGGCCGTGGCTACCAGCATCTTGGCCCCCGACATCCTGCGGAGTGACCAGGAGGAGGCGGAGGGGCCCCGGGCCGAGGAGGACAAGCCAGACGGGCAGGCCCATGAGTCTGTGTCCACACCCGACAGCCACGTGGGCCGTGAGCTGACCCGCAAGAAGGGCATCCTCCTGCAGTACCGCCTGCGCTCCACGGCCCACCTCCCAGGCCCACTGCTCTCCATGCGCGAGCCGGCGCCCGCCGACGGCTCGGCCCTGGAGCACAGCGAGGAAGACGGCTCTATCTACGAGATGGCCGACGACCCCGACGTCTGGGTGCGCAGCCGGCCCTGCGCCCGCGACACCCACCGCAAGGAGATCTGCTCTGTGGCCATCATCTCCGGCGGCCAGGGCTACCGCAACTTCGGTGGTGCCCAGGGCAGCTGGAGGCCGGCCCCATGTGGGGAGACGGACAGCACCCTCCTCATCTGGCAGGTGCCCCTGACGCTATAGCCACCGCCCGGCTGGGAGCGCTGGGTGGAGTCCCCCTCTGGGGATCTGCACGGGCTGGCGGCCAGCCCGGATTCTTCAGGAAGGACTTGGGCAGAGCAAAGGCAAACCTCTTCTTTAAAAAAAAATTTTTTTCAGAATGTTTTGGGGAGGGGTTTTAGGACTTGGGAGAGGGAGGACACATCTGGAGGACATGGTGGCCTTCTTTCTAAAAGCAAAAAACAAAACAAAACACAGAACCTCACAACTGCCCAGCAAGCCCAGTACCACTTGTCCGGCCTGAGGGGCTCAGGGCAGTAGCTGTGCGTCTCTCCGGGAAGGGCGTGTGCGTGTGTGTGCTAGCGTGTGTGGGCTGGCGTGTGAATATCTATAAATACGTATATATGGTGTATATTATATGTGTATAAATAGAGTCTGTACATATTGGAGCTCTGGGGGATGCTAGAATAAAAGGCGAGAGTCACGTCAGCCCTCGGGCTGAGGTTTTGTTGTTTTGAGACCTGATGGGGACAGACAGGGTCAGCCGCAGTTTACTCGGGGCCTGGGAGCCCCTCTGCTCTCAGCGGGAGGATTTAGGCTCTGCGAGAGGGCCAAGCCACTGCAGGAATTGGCTCTCGAACCTCTCGGTCCAATTCGGTTGCCCTTAGGCCCAGGTGGCTAGTTAATTTTTAAATCCATTAAAATTAAATTAAGCATTCAGTCCCTCAGTCACCCTAGCTGCGTTTCAGGTGTGGCTTGAGGGGCCGCACGGGGTGAGAGGCGACAGGTGAGACACACAGATATGACTGTTCGCGTCATCGCGGGACATTTGCTTCTGCTTCGGAAGGGCTCTGGGAGATTCTTTTCTGAATATTTTTTGCCAAAAAGGCTGGGCCACCCTGCTCTGGACTGGCATGGAGGCAGAAGGCCTCGGTCTAACGGCAAAGCCAGGGAGGGCAGGGAAACAGAAGGACTCCAGCAGGCTGGCAGTCTGTGCATCTGGGGGTCCCAAGGCTGGGGGGTCTGAGGGAAGACCAGGTGAATTCCAGAGAGGCCTGTAAGCAGTGGGAGCAGAGTCCAGGCTGAACGCGGGATTGATGGTGGGGAGGGAGACTTGCCTGTGGCCCTGGCTTCTCCCTTCTGGCTAAATCCCTCAGACTTCTAGAGCTAACTGCAGGGGGAAAAGAAACAAAGCCGCCGCCCAAAAGGGGAGTGTCTCCTCCTCTTTCCCACCCCTGGCCTCTCTGTCATCTGTCCGTGTCTCTCCACCCACCACTCACTCACCCACTGATGCATGCACTGAGGCCTTTTGTCAGAAGCTCTGGGAATCCAGTGGAAAAGCCACCAAGGAGTGGACATTCCATGGGTTCTGACGGCCTTCTAAGATCTTACCCACTAGGGAACCGCTTGGGGCCCAGCTGTCAGCTGGGCACTGCGCTTGTCACTGGGGCCGTGGAGGTAGATGAGAAGCAGCTGTCTGTGTGCACAGGAAGTGCGTGGTCGGAGGGGAGGACAGGAAAAATAGCAGCGAGTCGGGGCTTGGGGAGGGGACAGAGGAACAGCCCACGCACAGCTGGCGGGTGAGCAGAGGTGGGCTTATTCCCAGAGGCCAGGTGTCCCGTGTGCGTCCCCAGGAAGGGGAGAGAAGAGGCTGTGCCCAGAGGAACCAGGACCCCTGCGGGCCTGGCTCCCACACTGACTACAGCTCAGATGCATCCCATCTTCTCTGGGCCTCAGTTTCCCATTTTGTACCAAAAGAAGAACCATCGCAGCCCTGGGCCCCTCTCATGGGAGACGGTAAGCGTCTTGTTTCCATTTTTAATGCTCAAGTTGGTCATCAAATGCCCCATCTTGACAGGTCGCCCAGTGGGTACATTTATACTATTAATCAAATGTCACCCCAAATATTTCTGGGACAGCGGCCGGTGAGCCGAGACTGCTTGGGATGAGGAGGAACAATCCTGGACTCTGGGGTCTGACAGGACTCGGGTCAAGTCTGGCCCCGCCAAAGCCCTGCTGTGTGGCTCCCAGCACCCTCCTCGATGTCCTCATCTCTGGAACCGAGAAGATGGTGTCATACACAGTTGCTGGGGGCTCGTGGTCTGGCCACGGGAGGCACCCAGAACAGGCTCCAACGGTGTTTTTGTGACAATTCTTTACATGCTTGCTCCTAACGATTTGAAGCAGACTGTTCTTAAGAAGCCTCCCCTGCCGGGGAGGGCTTGGCACCTGAGAGCTCTGTGGACCTGTTAGATCCTCAACCTACAGATGGCTCTGCTGAAGGGGACTCGGGAGACCTTAGGGCCCGTGGAATCCCGGCACTGAGAAAATGACTGACTTTGCTACTCTAGTGAAATGATCATATCAGTCAACAGCTCGTCTCCGAGCCTCTGACAACAGAGCGGGGGTGGACAGGGGCACCACACATGGCTCCCCAGACGCACCGGGGACGTGTCTGGCATGTGAGAGGAGGCCCGGCTTCCGATATTGATAAGCGTCATCATACCTATAGCGCTCGTTGGATCCCACATGGCTCCTTGAGTAGCTGCCTTGGTTCATCTCATTTTGTAGGTGCGGGGTCTGGGGCTTGGGGAATGTGAGTCACTTGTTCAGGAAGCTTCAGGACCCAAAGTCAGGCCCAGGACCGAGGTCTGTCTGCCTCCGAGACAGACCCTTGACCGCCAGGCTACGCCGCCTCCAAGAGCAAAACCTTGTAGACAAGTTAGAGACTAGGGAGCAACTGCGCTTTGCCCACTTTCTAGTTGTGTGACATCGGGCAGATGCTGTGATCTCTCTGAGTCTCAGGGAGGGGGTGATAACAGCCCCTGCCACGGGAACTGTCATTTCGTCAGTATTTACCGGACACCTGCTCTGTGGTTTCAGGTAGGTCCTGGGTGGTGTGGTGAACAAGACGAAACCTGCAGGCACCCACCCTCCATTCTTCTGGCAGAAGGGGAATCACTTGAGGGTTTTGAGCAGAAGAATGACACCACTGGTCTTCTGTTTTCATTTTTTCATTTTTATTTTTTTCGAGTCAGGGATCTCGCTCTGTCGCCTGGGCTGGAGTGCAGTGGCACGATCACGACTCACCGCAGCCTTGACCTCCTGGGCTCCAGTGATCCTCCTGCCTCAGCCTCCTGAGTAGCTGGGACTATAGCCATGCACAGCCGTGCACAGCTAATTTTTAATTTTTTTTTTTCAGAGACGAGGTCTCGCTGTGTTGCTCAAGCAGGTCACAAACTCTGGGGCTCCAGCGATCCTCCTGCCTCAACCTACAAAGTGCTGGGATTACAGGGCACCGTGCCTGGCCTAGTCTGTTTTCAGGCCATCGCTTTTGGCTATCAAATTAAGAATAGCCCGTGGGGGTAGGGGCAGAAGTGTGGGGCCCAGGATCCTCCCACCCCCACATTGTGAGCTATCTGGAATCCTCTAGGTGCTGGGGTCAGGGTGGGCATCAGTGGGGAGGGATCAGATTCCTGATGGATTCTGATGTTCTCGAGCCTGCAGGGTTTACAGATGAATGGGTTGGGAGGGAAAGAGAGGTGTCAAGCCTGCCCCTAGGGGTCTGGCCTGAGTGGGAGGACAGAACTGCCAGCTCCCGAGGCAGGGTGGTTGGGGACGGGCAACTTTTCCGTGGGAAGACCGGGAATGGGGTTTTGGGCCTCTACACATGCGCTGTAGGGGGATAGGTAAAGGTGTGAGTTTGGAGGTTGGCAGAGAGGACAGGGCCTGGATGAGCCTTTCCAGGGGCAGAGTCAGGGCGGTCACCGAGGAGGTGAGCAGTGAGTCCAGGGAAGGCTGGCCTCAGGAGGGCGGAGGCTGAGCAGGAAGCGCCAGTGAGGCTGAGGAGGTGGCCCCGGATGAAGGGGGAGGACCAGGAGAGCACGGCCCTGGAAGCCCTGGAGAGGGCTCAAAGGAGAGAGAGGGCTCAAAGGAGAGAGAGTGATCTGCGTGGAATGATCCTGAGAGTGAGAGGAGACCTGAGACCGACCTTGGATTTAGCCACATGGAGGCTGTCTGTGACCTTGGCCTTGGCCAGGCGTTTGGGCAGAGTGGAGGGGAGAAAGCCTGGAGGCACAGGTGGGAGATGAAAGCATCCGAGCAGGGGTCCTGAGGGGAGAGCATCTGAACAGCAGGGGTCCTGGGGCGGAGAGCATTTAAGCAGTAGGGGTGGGGGAGGAGTATCCCAGCCGTGGGGGCTCTGGGCGGGGAGAACATCTGAGCAGCAGGGGTCCTGGGGGGGAGAACATCCGAGCAGCAGGGGTCCTTGAGGGGAAAGCGTCCGAGCAGTGGGGGTCCTGTGGGTTCTGGGGCCCCAGTGGTCAGGGTGGGTGGGGGGCGCTGCCGATGGCCCAGCCACGCAGGCCCCGGCTCAGCTCGGCCCACGTGTCTTCTTCCCCTTGCCCTCGCCCTCGCGGGAACGCTGCCTTCTCTACCTCAGGTGCAGGCATGGACTTCAGATAAGGCCCGTGGTCCTGAGGCAGCCGGGAGCCAGCCCTGTCTCCCTGTGGGACTCGGCACAGCTGCTGACGGGAGAATCTCAGGATGGTGGCACGTCGCCTCTACCGCCACCCTTGGGTGCCCCAGCCTCTGTCACCCCTCAGCCGGGTGGCCACCGAGGGTCTCTTCCCACCCCTGTGCTCAGGCCCGGGAGCACCAAGGCCCTGCACCCCCACCCTTCGGGGAGGTGAGGCTTGTCCCCGGAACATCCCTGGTCTTGGACTCCAAGGTTAGAGGGAGGAGGCTGAGGCTGGCTGGCTGGCCTCACCCAGCATCCGGGCAGCCTCCAGCCTGGGAGCTCACCTGCCCTTTCAGACACAGCTGCTGCCTATGGTGGGGAGACCTGCAGTCCCCCTGGGGTCACAGAGGGGCCCTCTGGCTGTGTTCATTAACTGAGCTCATTTTAGTCTGGAGACCCCAGAGTGGAAAACCTTTGTTCTTAAAGATGACAAAGCCATTTAAGGGCTTAAGCTGCTTCTCTAGGGCTGATGCCGTCTATGTGGGACAAATGGACAATTCCCAGGTGACCCTCCTTCCCTTCCCTCTGTCTCCTACCTGGCATCTGAGTCCGGGGACATTCACAGGACACAGCGGTAGCAGGGTCCAGGCATCGGCACGGTGGCAGGGGCGGGATGGTCTGTGTCCTCTGCCCTGGCCCCTTGCTGTGGCCCCAAGACATCCTGCCATGGTGGTCTCTCCCATCCTTGGGTGCCACCCGTGAGCCTCAGCCCCACCTCTGGTCCCGGGCCCCTCACCTTCTGGCCTCTCAGCCCCACCTTGGGTTTCCCCGGGGCCCACGCGCTCCAAGCCCCTCCACACCCCTGGGCACTCACAGACACAGGAGCCCGACCCCCCACTGCCGTGCTGTCCCCAGTGCTCTCCCATCCTAGGGAAATGTCAGGGACACAGACCCCTGCCCACAGGCTCTCCAGACCCCTCTAGCCTGTCTGACTTCCTCCCGGCTGCTCAGGCCCGGGAGTGGCAGAGGGCCCCTCCGGGAGCGCCGGCGTGGCCAACCTCAGGCTGTCCCTCCCGCCATCTGGTTCTGACTCGCTGCTTGAAGGGGGCCTCCCTGTCGGGGCCTGGGGAGTCCTACGCGCAGGCATTGGACTCTGCTGTGCTCCGGAGCGGACAGCAAGGTCTAAGATGAGGATTTTGACTCCAGTTGTCCGTTAGGTGAGGCCGGGAACCCTGATAGGGATATGAGAGACAGGGAAGGGCAGGCAGGCAGAGCGGGGCCCAGTATTGAGCAGGTGGCCAGGGCAGAGCTGCTTCCTCCTCTCCCACCAGCCGAGTCTCGTTGAGGTGGTCCATGGAGGTTGGCTCTGGTGGAGCGTCCCGGCACACCCGCCGCCCAGTGCCCAATGCCGCGGTGAGTGCCCAGAGCCTGCCAGGCTGATATCATTTAACATGCCTGTCTGCCTCCACAAAGCCAGACTTTCGAGAGATAATCTTGCTATAGACACAAAACTGGCTCATTTGGAGCTCAAAGCTGGTTGTTTGTTCCAGGTCAGACCGCTCCGTCTCCACTTGGGCTGCTGTACCCAATACCACTCACCGGGCGCTTAAACAATGCACGTTTACTCCTGACAGTTCTGCAGGGTGGAAGCCCGGGAGCAGGAAACTGGCAGAGTTAGGATCTGGGGAGGGTCCTCTCTTGACTGGCAGGTGGTCGCCTTCTCGCATGTCCTCACGTGGCAGAGTGCAAGCTCTGGCCCATCTCCCTCTTCCTGTGGGTAGTAACCCCATCAGAGGACTCCATCCTGAGATCTCATTACTTCCCAAAGGCCCCACCTCCAAATGGCATCACATTGGGGGTTAGGACATCAACACATGACTTTGTGGGGACACAAACATTTATCTCCCTACGTGCCACACCCTACAATATGCACTAAATGGCACTGACTCAGTTGGAGGGGGAGGGCATTAGCCCAAGATTTATAGGGGATAACAGTCAACCTCAGGTTTGTATCTCAAACACTCCATTCCACGACACAACTAAGCCTCTTTACTCTACCTGACACTAGGTACTAGTCACTGGGATATCAGATTGTCCCTGTCCTCATAGAACAGACACTTTAGTGAGCAGTATGCTGGTGCCAAGGAGAATCAGCCAAGGAAGACTTCCTGGAGGAAGGGACGTATGGACCAGTAGATGAAGATTTGGGTTTGCTTCTTGGCTCCATCATGCATTAATGATGTGGCCTGAGACAAGTGACAACTTTCTAAGCTTCCATGTCCTTGGGTGAACAAACAGGCCAGTAAGTCCTTCCTCGCAGGGTGGCCATGAGCACTTGGGAGACCTGAGGTATCAGCTGTTACCAGCACTTCTGCAGGTCCCATCGCCGCTTCTGCAAGCGTGATCCTGTGAATCCTCAAAATTAATCAGAAAGGGAGGCCGACAAGACACAGTACCTCACCGGAGACTTGCCACCTGGGGTACCGGGAAGCCTGGGAGGTCTGGTCCTGGGATGGGCCGTGTTTCCACCTCAGCTGGCCTGGCCTGTTTCCAGGAGGAGACCCCAGGCCCCATCTAGGGGCTGGAGCCATGTCGGACCCTGGGCACAGGCCTCTTGCCCTCTCAGAGAGGAGCCCTCCCTCTCGCCACCAACACGTGTGACCCCTCCGCTGTGAAAGCCCAGGACGCACACACAGGCTGCTTCGTGGGGGTGGCAGAGCCTCTGAAGCCTGCCTTCTGCTGGGCCCGATGTCTGGTTTTGGTACATTCCAAAGTGTGTGTTTGTGGGGACGTAGGGTGGTCACGTGAGGATGGGGTCTGAGCTTTAGTCCTACGGGTTTGGTGGGTGATGACAGTGAGCCGCTGGGCTGGGTGGTCCCAGTCTGATGGGGGGGATGTCCTTGTTCTCACGAAGCCCCCAGTCTGAAGGAAGACACAGCCCCTGCCACCTAGTTTGTTGGGGAAGCTGCTAGTCTGATAGGGGAGACCTGGCTCTGATGGGGAAACTGCTAGTCTGATAGGGAGACCTGGCTCTGTTCTCCCGTGGAGGAAGATAGTCTGCCCAGGGCGAGACTCTAGTCTGATGGTGGAGATATTTTCCATCCTCAGAGGATTCTCCAATCTGATGGCGGAGATCCCCCTGACTGGAGTGGGGGATAAATCCTACGCCCTTGGGGAGCTCGGGGTCTGAGGGGGGAAACAGGACCCTCAGCCTGAAAGAGGCTTAATAAGACGCGCAGGGAAACTTTGGAGACCTAATTCCAGCCGTGTGAACGCTCTAACCTCCTCATTTACACTTTCCTGGGAAGAGAGCAAGTAGCCACAGAGTGCAAATTGAGGAAATTCATAAATGACTCCAGCGTCCCTTGTCATTTCTTCACATCCACGGGAGCCACACCACCTGTCCCGGTGGGCAGCAGGCCTCTCTGGCCTCTCCCTGAGGGAGACAGACACGGGCTCCCCCTCTGCGGGGCAGGTTCTCCAGGATCCCCGGTGGGGTCCGGGCCCTGGTGGTGTGGGCCGGGCCTCGAGTCGGGAGACCTGGCTGTCACCGGTTTGCTGTGAGACCCACGAGACCCGGGTAGAGCCCGAGTCGTGTCCGTGGTTGTGTACAGATGTGCGGAGCTCTCTGGATCTAGGCCCTGGGGGGAGTGCATTGATCTGGATCATATGGGTCCTCCCACCCAGCCCCAGAGGGAGGTTCTAATATCCCCGATTTACAGGGGAAACTGAGGTCAGAGAGGTGGAGTCACTTGCCTAGGGTCACAGAGCATGGAAGGGACCCAACTCACTGCCTGTACCTCACCCTGGCGCGACCCATGACCCCATTCTCAGCCATCAGCCCATTTCCCAGCCCCACCCCCTCCGCTTTGCTGGCCGAGGACCCTGTGTGAGGACAGGTGCCCATGTGCCAACACATGCCACGGAACGCTTGAAACCCAGAACCTCCATTTCCTCCTCTAGAACATGAGAATATTAACAGTGTGGACCACACGGCCATTTTGAGGAAGAAATGCTAGGTCTGACAATTAAGTGTGCCAACCCATTCTAGAAAAAGTGTTCCATGCCTCACTGCTGAATATCGCTACGGTCACCTTTGAAGTCCTCCCCTTGGGAAGCTACGTGCCAATGTCAGCGCCTAGTCCACCCGTCAAAGCAATTTTAAAACTTTTTTCCGGAATGACCATCAGAGCTGTTGTCCTATTACCCTTGATGTCCTGAATGTCATCAAACTGTCTTCCTTTCAATATTTCCTTTATCTTCCAGTAAAGAAAAAAGTCACTGGGGGCCAGATCAGGTGAGTAGGGAGGGTGTTCCACACAGTTGATCTGTACAGTGGCGAGCTCGCGAACTTGATTGTCGAACCTCCACAAATAACGATGACAGCTCTGATGGCCTGCCTTCCAGAGAAAGAGTTCCAATTCTGCTTTGAGGTTGACTAGGTGCTGGTGTCGGTGCATAGCTTCCCGAGGGAAGCACTTTGAAGGTGTCGTAGTGACATTCAGCATTGAGGCTGGTAGCATGTCTTCTAGGCTGGGTTGCAAACCTAATTGTTGGAACATGGAAGCTCACTGGTGTAAAGCACTCAGCTCCTGGCCCCCGGTGAGCCCTGGTGTAAAGCACTCAGCTCCTGGCCCCCGGTGAGCCCTCGTTAACTTGGTGAGCATTGTGTTGGGCGGAGCCTGCAGGCATCTGTGTTCCAAGATGCCCCTCTGTGGAATGTCACACACCCAGCCCCTCGCTGTGCCCTGATCTCCTCCTTGAGAGCAGCACAGCTCCCATATGCTAGCCAGAGACCGGCCGTCTGCAGAAACTCCTATCCACTCTGCTGGCCTTGGGCACACCAACACCGCAGCCGCTCAGCAAGCATTTGGGAAAATAAGAGTCTAGTATGGCAAACGCTGCTTGGGCAGGTGGACTTCCCACTGCAGACCATTCATTTAGCCCACAACACTCTCCCTACCTGCCACACCCTACCTGCCACAGGGCCTCAATTCACAGGAAACACAGTTGTGTGTGGGCAAGTGGTTACCCCTGGCCATTGTGCACTGGGGCCCTGGGCTGGGCTCTGGGGCCAGGAAGGGAAGGAGCAGACACGGTCCTGCCCTCCTGGACTGAGCCACCAGCCTCATGGGTGACACAAGCTTGGAAAGGAAGAGACCAGGTACAGTGGCTCACGCCTGTACTCCCAGCACTTTGGGAGTCCAAGGTGGGAAGATTGCTTGAACCCAGGACTTTGAGGCCAGCCTGGGCAGCAGAGCAAGACCTTGCCTCGACAAAAAATAATAAAGACTAGCTGGACATGGTGGCATGCTCCTGTCGCCTGTAGTCTCAGTTACTTGGGAGGCTAAGGTGGAAGGATCGCCTGAGCACAGGAAGCCAGGCTGCAGTGAGCTGTGATTGTGTTACTGCACTCCTGCCTGAGTGTCAGTGTAAGACCCCAACTAAAAAAGAAAGAGAGGAAGGGCAGGAGGGAGGGAGGGGGAGAGAGAGAGAGAGAGAGAGAGAGAGAGAGAGAGAGAATGAGAATGAATATGAATCTTGGATGCCCAGCATGTAGGGAAGAGGATGCTGGCTTTGGGGCCTCGTGGATGTGGAGTCTTCCATCCGGCTCCATTCCTAGAGCTCTGCCTTCACTGGCCTCAGTTTCCCCCTCTGTAAGATGGTGATAACGCCACTTATCCCAGGCTGCTGCTGAGATGAAAGAAGAGGACATGTATAGAGAGCTCAGCCAGGGCCCGGCAAGGGAGAGACGGCCGTCGGTGATCGGTGAGCGGGTGGTTACATGTGGGTGGGACTGAGCCTGGGCTGGGCGTGTTCTCTTTGGGGACCCCGTATGGAGGTTGGGAGGTCCAGGTGCTCTGCTGTAGGGGACTTGGGCAGCACTGGGAGGCTGGGCTCTGTTCCTGCAGGGACTGGGGTGCTGTGCCTGCAGGGGTCACTCAGCTCCATTCCAGAAGGTGTTGGGTTGGCCTGACCCTAACTCTCAGCGAGAGACACGCTTTTCTTCTCCTGCTGTTTCTGCTAAATTGGGCAACTGGTTTCCTTCCCTGCAGGTCCAGGGCCATGCATCTCCGTGTGGTTTTGCATAAACCAGGGTCTCATTTGCATCCATTTGCATGTTTCTCTGGAGGTGAGGTTCAAGAGGCCCAAGCTCAATGTGTGTAAGATGAAACACGTGTGTCGAGTCCACTCTTCTGAGCTGGCCTGAACCCCACGGGCAGGGATGAAGGGGCATGGGGGGCGGCAGGTGGGCTCCAAGGGATGTTTAGACCAGGCGAGAACTGGGGACTGGCTCTGCCCTGTGCAGCTGGGACCAGGGAAAAGGGAAGCTTTGGCACCTGGGTGCAGCACCGCGTATCCTCGACTGCCCAGCACTGAGCTCAGAACAGGTGTAAAGAGGGCGAATGGCAGCTGTCCTGGCTATCCAGTGCCTCCCACGCACTAGGCCCTGGATCAGACTCTTCAGTCATGCCAGCCATTGTCTCCTCAGACCCTTTCCAGGTGGGTTCTTTTCAACCCCATTTTAGAGATGAGCAAATTGAGGTTCTGAGATCTGAAGTGACCTATCCAAGGCCACATGGTTGGTCTTGGGAGGCCCTGGACTCAAATACCGGTCAATTTGGTTCCAGAACCTTCCATCCTGATTAAGGAGACTAAGAAACTCAATCGGTGGCAGCCCCACTACCCGCAGGACCAGCGGCCTCCACGCCCTCCTTGGAGCCTCCTGACCCTTCCTTCTCTCCCAGGGAAAGGATTCCTCTTCTCTCCCGTGTTGTACCGGTTGTCCTCGGTGCAAGGAAGGCAGGGGCCGTAAGAGCAACTGTGCTTCCACCCAAGTTTCCATGGCAACACGGCAGGGTGGTGGGGCAACTCCCTGGGAGGGCAAAGATCGGGGGCAGGGGAGGACTTTAGCCTCAGTCCTGGGCACAAGGCCTGGCCCCGAGTAGGACTTCCGTGAGACCATTCGTAGATGAAGGAACAACAGATGACATGCCTGCTCCCTTTGTTGGTATAACCTTCCCAGGTGGGTTAAAGATGGTCCAAGATTCCTCGTCACTTCCCCTTGTTGAGAGGTGGAGTTTATTTTTCTTTTCCTTGAATCTGAGTTGGTCTTTGCTTTATGATGGAAGGAATGCTATGCCAGTTCTGGGCCTGGAACCTTCTGCTCTTGCACTTTGGGGAGTCCTGAACTGCTGTGAAAGAAGTCCAGGTGCCCTGATGGAGAAACCATGTGAGCAGACTCCAGGGAGACACAGAGGAGCTGAGGGAGGGAACTGGTCATCCCAGCTGGCCCTGCCCAGGCACCACTCTCACTGACTGAGGAGCCATCTTGAATGCTGTGGCCTAGTCAAGTGCCCAGATGACTCTAGATCCAGAAGACATCACATTGAGCAGAAGAACTACCTTGCTGAGCTCAGTCAAGCCACAGAGCATGAGCGATCGTGACAAAGCCTGCTGTTTCAAGATGCTAAGCTTTGGGGTGGTTTGTTTTGGCATCCACATGTTTCCTCTTCTTCCGGTAGAAAAAGGATCCTTTTGGGATCCTTCCTCCCCTGCTCACCTGATGGGGTTGCCAATCACAAAAATACTTTATCCCTTCAGCCATAAGATGGAGTGTGGGCCCCAGGCCTGAGGAGTAGAATGACTCGTTCTTGGCAATAGTGATTGATCTAGGGATGGGCATGTGACCCAAGATGAACCAATCAGGGCCTTCCAGGGCTCATCTGCTGTGGCTGGGCCGGAGAAGCTCTCTGTTTCTTCTGGGACGGCTGAACTGGGATGGTGGCTAGACCGACTGGATCTCTGTGGTCACGTCCCTACCTCTATCTCTACCCCAGCTCAGTGTGGGACCGTCCCAGTCACGCGACAGAGAAGGGGGCTAAGACGGGGACAGAAGAGCTCGTGGTGACCTTTTGGGTGGTAGGCATCCCTCCCTCTGGACTTCCTGGTTTCATATGGAACAAATGTCTTTTTTTTTGGGTTGGAGTCTCCCTCTGTCATCCAGACCGGAGGGCAGTGCCATGCCCCCAGCCACCGCAGCCTCAACCTGCTGGGCTCTGGCGATCCTTCCACCTCAACCTTCCAAGTAGCTTCCAAGAAGCCTTCCAAGTGACCTTCCCTCTGGAACTACAGGTATGCACCACCACACTGGCTAATTTTTTTTTTTTTGAGTTGGAGTCTCACCCTGTTGCCCAGGCTGGAGTGCAGTGGCACACTCACGGCCACCCCAGCTTCGACCTGCTGGGCTCCGACCATCCTTCTGCCTTAGCCTTCCAAGTAGCCAGAACTACAGGCATGCTACCAAGCCCGGCTAATTTTTTTGGCTTTTTGTAGAAACAAGGCTTCATCAAGTTGCCCATGCTGTTCTCAAACCTGCCGGCTCAGGCAATCCACTCACCTTGGCCTCCCCAAGTGCTGGGATTACAGGCTGAGCCACTGAGCCCAGCCACAAATGTCCTTTTTCCCTTCTGTTAGTGTGAGTTGATTTCTGTCTCTTGAACCCACGGGATCCTCTTCATTCGGACTCTGTTGCTTTGCCTCCTCTTAGAAATGGCACGGGCTGTGCTGTTCTCTGGCTCAGTCTTGGCTCTCATGGGAAGGGACAGAAAACATACATCTGCTGTGTACCAGGCCCTGGTGCTGGACACTGGGCCCTTTTCTCTTGTGACCTCTCACCCCACCTTCCCGGGCGGTGTCTCCTGAGCGTTTCCGGGGTGGGAGGGTGGCAAGCCAGAGGCCAGGAGGCCGAGCCCCACGGAGGCGGGGGTCTGTGGTTCAGAAAGCCGCTGAGCCCATTTCTACATGCGGCAGCTACACTTCAGGGGAGAGCCAGGCAGAGACCAGGCAGGGGGAGGAAGGGACAGGCAAGGGAATCCCATTAATGCTTCCAGTCCTAAATCAATTGAATGGGAGCCTCTGATGACTCTGATTTGATTTTTCATTTTCAGCATTACAATTATCAGCCCGATATTACCGGCAGCTCAAGCTTGAGATGGGACAACACGGCAGAAGTTGTCAAAAAGGGAAGAGTACCAGATTACACCAATTATCTAATATTTTGCTAATTAGACACCCAACGCATCTCTCTCGTACACAGCAAGGGGAAATGCTCACTGCCATCATTGTTATTTTTCTTTGCTGAGCAGCTGTCGTCACCAGCCTCTCTGGGATTTCACCTTCCAACACAGAATTTCAGGACCCTTCCTTGTGTAGAATCAGGGAACCCCGGTGTCTACCCTTGGTCTTTCTTGCTGCTCCCTGAGAGGAAAAGGATGCAGATGTGTCCAGTGTGCTTGGTCCCACGAAGGACACTGTGTCAGGACGTAGGGCGAGTGGCTCCAAAACAAAGGCCAGATGGCTCAGGGAGGATCCGTGGAACAAACCAAGCTGGAAGCGTTCAGAGTCAGCAACTTTTCTTCCTTTTACAGATGGGGAAACTGAAGCTCACAGAGGGGTTCAAGCTGTGCCTCAATCCCAGGTCTCTTGACCCCTAATCCAACGGTCTTTCCCCACCCACCCACCTGAGCTGTTGTAAACTCAAGGTGATCCGAGTCTCCCCTGTGGCCCAGTGTTGGTAAGTCTGGAAGGGACACAGAGTGGTCCAGTATGTGCAGTCACCGGTTCCCCCCATTTGTCTGCAATTTAGACACCTGTAAGCCAAGCTGCCCTTCTAACACATGAACGGCCTTTGCTCTGGAGTCAGGAGACCTGGGTTCAAATCCTACATCTCCTCCTGACCAGCTCTGTGACTCTGACCAAATTCTTCAACCCTTTGAACCCCAAAGGGAGCAGGAAGCCCAGGAACAGAGAGGGCCCATGCACATCAGGAGCTAATGGTTTAGCCTAAAGAGTCAGTTTCCATATGGTGCCCAAGGTTCAGGGAGGGGCTTCGGTATTCTATTTCAGTAATAAAAATCACTGTTGGCCAGGCATGGTGGTTCACGTCTGTAATCCCAGCACTTTAAGAGGCTGAAGCAGAAAGACTGCTTGAACCTGGGAGTTCCAGACCAGCCTGGGCAACATAAGCAGATCTTGTCTCTACACAAAAGAAAAAGAAAAGAAAAATATTACCTGGGTGTGGTGGTGTGTGCCTGTAGTCCCAGATACTTGAGAGGCTGTGGTGGGAGGATCATCTAAGCCTAGGAGGTTGAGGCTGTGGTGAGCAGTGATTGTGCCACTGCACTCTAGCCTGGGTGACAAAGTGAGACCCCATGTAGTCAAAAAAAAACCCCACAAAACTGCTATTATGTGTAGAGGGCCCACCATACGATCCAGGCTTGTGTCAAATGCTTTATGTATATTATCTCATTTAATTAGTGCTGGGAGGCAGGACTGTCATGACCATTTTACAGTTGAGAAAACTGAGGCTGTCTGAAAACAGGTGATGGTCGGGCATGGGGGTTCACTCCTGTAATCCCATCGCTTTGGGAGGCCAAAGTAGAAGGAATGCTTGAGGCCAGGAGTTTGAGAAATCAAAGCCAGGGTGGAAGTCCGGCTTGTTTCCAGAAAACTTGAGGACAAGATGGCTTCCCTGGGTCCTTCCAGGGGCACAGTGTGTCCTAGCAACGCTGCCCACAGGCCTCCCCAGACCCTGGTCCCCAGAGCTCTGGCCTGGAGGCAGCTGCTCTCAGAGACACGGTCAGCTCTGTTCTGGTGAACTTCGTTATCTTTATCAAGTTAATGTACGCAAGCCAGTGTGGCCACCTAATTAAGGCATTTCCCAGGGTCCTGTGCCGGCTGCTTAACGAGGCAGGAGCGGTGGACTCAGGCTCCCAGTGTCCCGGGGTGAGGAGGGGGGCAGAGGCGTCAGAGTGTGACCCTGCCGCTGTGGGGTTCCCGCCCTGCCACGGTCCAGGTTGGTGAGCAGCCAGCCCTGGTCATTGCGTCCATCCCCCTGCTGCAGTCCCCGCTTCCCCAGCTGCCGGTTTGCACTCCAGGATGTCTTGGCAAGGTGAGTGTGCCACGGCTCCCGTACCCGGGGGGTCCTTCAGCCCAGTGTGGGCAGGGCCCTCGCCCCAGGCCCCTCCTTGCTCATCTTGGAAGTGGCCGAGCCGTGACTTTCTTCTGTGTCTGCTAATGGCCCCAGAGCAGAATGCTCCCAATTTGGTTAATGAACCTCTTTTCTTTCTATAAACGAGATTTTTAAGGTGAGAGGGGAAGACAGGCAAGACCGGAGGCTGGGAGGCCATCAGGCGCTGTGGAGGCTGCAGGTGTATGAGGGTGGCTGTCTTCACGGGAGCAAGGTGCATGGTTTCGGGTGAATCGCTCCTTAAAAATGGGGGTGAAGGCCAGGCGGGGTGGCTCAGCCTGTAATCCCAGCACTTTGGGAGGCTGAGGCGAGTGGATTGCCTGAGCCCGCGGGTTCAAGACCCTCCCGGGCAACTTGGCGAGACCTCGTCTCTACAATAAATAAATAAAAAATTAGCTGGGTGGGGTAGCGAGTGCCTGTGGTTCCGGTTACTTGGAAGGCTGAGGCGGAAGGATCGCCAGAGCCCAGCAGGTCGAGGCTGCGGTGGCCAGGAGCATACCACCGCACTCTAGTCTGGGCAACAGAGTGAGAGTCCAACTCAAAAAAAAAAAAATAATAATGGGGGGCGTGGCGGGAGCCATTCAGGGATGCAGCCTCGTTCCTGACATCTTTGTTTTTGAGCCACTGGACAGAGAGTGATCATCTTGGCCAATGCATTCATTCATTCATTCATTCATTCATCAAATACACACGTGCACGCACACACATATTGCCTACCCTCTAAATGCCAGGCCCTGGGTGCCAAGTACTGGATTGAAACCGTGAGCAGACCGCATGCCTGTCCTCACAGAGCCGACATGTCAGCGAGAATTCAGACTTAACCGCATCATTTAGGATCTGAAAATCTTGAGTCTTGGGTTTGCTCAATTTTAAAGTCAGACTCCCTGCTCTAACTTCAACTGGCACTAAGCGGGAGCTATTTCATGAATCATCCCATTCAGCCCCTGCAATCCTGCAGGGTAGATTCCAGGGCTGTGCCCATTGTACAGACGACACCATTGAGGTTCAGGGAGGGTAAGTTAGTGGGGCCAGGTTAACATGGCCCTGAAACCAGGGGGGCCCAGGCCTCCCTCTCTGACCTCTCCCCTCCCTGTGGTCTCCCTCATGGTTCAGGTCGGGGTCGCTTCCAACAGGCACGCTTGAGCCTCCCAGGGTCGGAAGTGACCGTCCTCCCTGTCCTGAAGAGTCTACCGAGAGAGCCCTTGAATGAGGTCGGGCGGCCCTGCCCAGCTGCACCTTCTCGGCCTGACCTGTGAGCCCTCCAGGCCTCCTGCCGAGCACCCCCTCTCCAATTCCAGCTGCTTTTCTTCCCTTCCCAGCTCAGCTGGATCCTTGCAGACCCCTGGACATCCCCCTTCCCCACTTGCCTTCACCCCTTCTCTCGACCTGCTGGACTTGGGCTGTGGAGCCACCCGGGTACAGGAAGATAAAGCAACGGTACTCACCAGCCCAGCCTTCCAGGTGGCTCAGCACACACCAGGCCCTGGTTCAGTTCATCCTCCAGGACCCTGCCAGGTAGGTACCATCATTACTTCCCTTCTACGGAGCAGGGAACCAGCCAGGGAACAGAAGTGCCTTGCCTGGTCACACAGCCAGTCCGGGGCACAGGTGAGATTTGAACCCAGGACGGCGGTTCCAGAGCCCACACACGTAGTCAATTTTGGAAGCTGGGCTGGCCAATGGCTGAGAACACCCCACTGGGCGGGGCTGCTCAATGAGATGGGGTCAGGCATGGTGGCTGACGCCTGTAATCTCAGGCAGGAGGATTGCCTGAGGCCAGGAGTTTGAGACCAGTTGGGGCAACATAGTGACAGTCCATTTCTACAACAAACATTTTTAAAAATGAGCTTGGCAAGGTATCGTATGCTTGTAGTCCCAACTACTCAGGAGGCTGAGATGAAAAAATGACTTGAGCCTAGGAGTTTGAGCCTGCAGTGAACTATAATCACACCCCTGTGCGCCAGCCTGGGCGTCAGA
>NW_007067385.1:175458-179962 GCF_000164805.1 Carlito syrichta | reverse complement strand
CGCCCCCCTGTCCCGAGGGCCTGGGAGGCCAGAATTCTTACCCGCATTATGCAAAGAAGCAGGCTTCCTACACTGGTCAGTATCACAACAAACACTTCCTCCTTATTCACTTGTTCTTTCCCCTCTAGAACTTAGGCTCCAGGGCGGCCAGGACCTCATCTTTTCCCGCGAGACTGGAGCCCTAGCACGGGACAATGAATTTTCTCTGAAAGAGTCAGAACACCTGTCCCGGAGCTGCGGCACCATCTAGGGGGTCCCGCTTCCCTTCCATCACTTCAGATCAGTTGACGGCCAAACACACTATTGTGAACCTCCATCAGGTGCAGCCAGATGCTCTGACTTCTGTCCCTGCCTTGTTTCTGTCCAGGAAAATGCCCGTCCCTCCACACGACCCCACCTCCCTCTGTGACTCAGCATGGCTGCCCCTGGGACCCCAGCCTGGGTTGCCTTTAAATTTTACAGCCCTGTTTATGCAGCTCAAGGCCTGTGCACTCAAGACCGCATGCTCCACTGAACATTTACGGCTGCAAATGGCTCTCAGTGCGGGCAAAGGAGGGGCCATGTGGGGTGGGGCGGGCAGCTGGACCCAGGGCGCCAGCGGGCTCTCAGCCTCTGCTTTCCCCTCTTAGAATTCCTCCCTTGGCTGACTCCTCAGTCTTACTGCTCAGTTCATGTGATCACGCTCCCCTGTGTCTGGGCATTGCTGGGTATGGGACAGAGGTGGACAGATGGGGCTACTGTCTTAGGTGGCGGGAGGTGGGGTGAAGGTTTGGTGCAATTTGTGCTCCCAGGAGGCACAAGCAAGGGGGAGACAGGGTGGAGGGCAGCCGTGATTTCTGGTCAAGCTTCACAGAGACTGGCCTTGGCCTGATCCCACAGGACACCCTGGAGTGGGACACCTCAGAGGAGGTCCTGACATGGGGACCCGTGGGTCACTGTCCAAGGGCTGGACTTCGGGCTGGGACTCCCAGACAGCTCAGCTTGCTGCTGAAGAAGAGTTATGGATGCAGCCACTGAAGGCGGGGAGGCTCCAGAAACAATGAGGGTTTCTGTGAGTCGCAGGACCGTCCCCAACTCCGGACGGTCCCCGCTACTGGTGCCGATGGCACACGCGGGTGGCAGGAGACAGCCAAGTGAGTGGGACCAGGCTGCATGGGCCCGTGACCACTGAGACACACTGCTGCCATCCGCGAATGCTCAGAACGCATGTGGTGCCACTGCAGGCTGCTGGTGTCTTATGACACCCCACGGCGGTGCCATTGGACAGACACTGCTATTGTTACCCTCATTCTAGAGGGGAGGATGTGGAGGTGCAGAGAGGTTATGCCACTCTCCCAAAGGCACACAGTTCATCGATGCAGACCTGAGACTTGGCCCCCAGAATCCACACGTCGTAACTATTTTATAGCTTTGGGCATCAGGGGATCGTCTATGAGAAGCCCTTAACCCAGCCCTGGGGGGAGGCTCAGGAAGTCTTCCTGGAGGAGGAGGTTCCTGGCAATCATTCGCTTGATCTGGTTTCCCCTATTGGTTGGTCACTCCCTCAAGTTATTCACTGGGCTCTGAGAATAGGCTGGGCCTTGCTCTCGGCCCTGGCTGGACGACGGGAGCCAGTGTGGGGAAATGGCTCCCGAGGAAAGGGATGTCCCTGACTGGGGAGGCGGGAGGCAAGCCAAGCAGCACAGGCACAGCCAGGGTCTTTGGGCGTCCCACCTTGGAAGAGGGAGGCACGCATGGCCAAGGCAGGAGAATCATTTGAGCCCAGGAGTTCGATACCAACCTAGGCAACATCGTGAGACCTCATTTCTACGAACATTTTTTAAAAAAATTAGCCAGGTGTGGTGGTGCACACCCCTAGTCCCAGCTACTTGGGAGGCTGAGCTGAGTGTCCCAGGAGGCACGTGGGCCTCAGCTCTGGACAGCATCACTGGACAAGCCATCTGTCCAGGCTTCCAGTGGAGACGCAGGGGCCATGGAGGCTGGCTCCTTCCTCGACAGTCCTGGGAAGTTCAGCCTCCTTCTGTCTCCAGTCCCACTGTGCGAGGTAGGAATGGAGTCCGGAACCTCCACTGTGTGCTCTGTCTAGATGCCTCCTCATTGGACCTTCACACCAGCCCTCTGTCATGAGTCACTGTTTACAGTGGGGAAAATGAAGGCTCAGAGAGGGGATGTCACTTACCCTAGGTCACACAGCCGGTCTGAGGGGGAACCTGAATCACTCATCCCAGCCCCTCAGGGGAGTGAGTAGGGGGTGTGGTCCCCCCCACTTAGAACTCCAGCCCTGACCAGGTCTTCTGGGAAATGAGACCAAGGACAGGGGTCTGGTTTTGTCAATGGGGAGGGGCTGTTGTCTGATGAATCAAGGAAAGCTTCCTGGAGGGGTTCCTTTCCCAGGCTCTGTTGGGTGAGAAGGGAAGGTGGAGTAGGTGTGTCTGCTGGTGTGCTGGGATGCTGGGCTTTGGAGTCACACAGACCTGGGACGGAGCCCAGTGCCACTATTTCCAGGGGTTTCAAACAAGCGCCTTATCCTCGCTGGATCTTGGGATCTCTATCTGGGAAATGGGTACAGTAACGCCTTCTCTGCCCTGTAGGAATGACCATGCACAATGGCTGCTCGTGACCTTAGCCAAACTTGCTGAGCCCACACCATGTCCCAGGTCCCATCTTCACCCTCCCCTCCCCTAACTGCGCCTGGTCCTGTTACCCCCCGTGGGGCAGGGGCTCAGAGGGTGGAGTCACCTGCCTGAGGTCACACAGCATGGAGGTGGCCGAGCAGGGCTCTGCGGCCTGTAGGAGCTCCCCTCACCCTTCTCTTTCTCCATCCCTCCTATGCTTGGCCGTGGCCCTGGCACTTCTGACCCTTGGCGACCGCCCTGGAAAACTTGACTCAGGCCTGGCCGGGATTCGCCGTCCACCTCTGTCTTTTCCTGGTGAGCGTGGGCAGCTGACGGGTGAGCATGTGTGTCCTCGCTGTCCTCCCTGGGGCATCAATAACTTCTTGCCTCACGCCTTCCTGACCTCCCTCGCTCCCTCCCCAGGCCTGTGGAATCATCCGTGCAGGGGTGGTGACTCTCTCCTAGAGCTTGCCAGGGAGCCGGCCTGGGGACGCATTCAGCTGGTGTTCCCAGCCTGCTCCCCCAACCCCTGCAGAGGCCTGGTGGCTGGTGGTGTGGCCTGGCTGGACACGGTTGCCAGGGGCTGGCGGAGGGCCCCGGGGTACCCCCTGGAGACTCCCCTAGACCTTCCAGCAGGCAGCCCCTGCAGGCCCATCACCACGGAGAGCCATTTCCCGGAGCATGTCTGTCTCAGTTGGGGCCCCCCACCCCAAAGGCGGCCCCTGAGACAAGGCGGGGGGTGGGTAGCTATGTGGGGTTTGGCCCAGAGGGACAGGGAACAGACCAGGGATCAGGTTGACCCAAGGCCCGGGGACTGGGCTCCCACTTGCTGGGACCTTCCGAGGAGCCTTGGGAAATGCATCTGTGAGCCATCTACCTGGGGGACAGAAGGAGGAGCGTGTACCCATTGGCCCCCGTCCCTGCTGGAGGTGACCTGTGGGTGCTAACTCCCTGCACTTCTGGGCCGGCATGAGCGAGTCCCCTGCCCCTGCAGAGAAGGGACAGGAAGCGGGAGGCCAGAGCCCTGTGTCTGAGTGGCCCTTGCAGGTCGCTGCTGGGAGTCTGCATGGAACTGGTCCTGGCAGCAGAGGCTGGAGAAGGAGCAGGGGAGGGGTGGCGGGGGGAGCGTGAGGGTCTCTCTATGTCCTGACCCAAAATCACAGAGTGCTCAGACGCAGCGCCTGTGGCCCAGCCAGCTCCAGATCTTTCCCAGCAGGTCTGAACCCAGACTGAGGCCTTGGCCTTTCCTGGGTACTGATAAAAGTATCCAGGTTTACCAGAGAGACTGGCTGGGCCTTGAGCCGAATTCCTTCAACCCTGGTGTAAATTCCATCCCGGCCTGAGTGGGACACCCCTGTATCTCGCTGTCTCGAAAAGAGGCTGCCCTGGTGCCCTGCCAGTAGGTCCCCCCAGGTAAGCTCCCCTAATAAATGCCTTGGATGCTCACCCTGGCATTAGTGCTGCTTTGTCTGGTCCTAACGGCCCGATCTGGGATGCTTTGGGACTCTCTTGAGGAAACTCCCCCGCCGTTGCTTGTGGGGTGACTCCAGCCACCAGTTTGGAGGGACAACATAAGAGGCAAGCAGGGTTGTCTAATCGTTGCCCTGCCGGGTCGCTCACTCCCCTGACCCCAGGCCCAGGGGCACTGAGGGGTGGCCTGCTGTGCCAGTGTTTGCCACCCATGACCACAGACCGGGCACAAGTAGATAGTGAATGAATGATGAGAGAAGGAAGTCAATGACACAGCAGCCCACAGTCTTCTCATCCCCTGTGCTGACGGCCGCCGCTGGGCTCCCGTCATGCCGTGATCTTTGCTGTGTCTTCTTTGATGAGCACCTGTTCTGTCCAGCCCTGTGCTGGCACCTTGACATCTTTTTTTTTTTTTTTTT
>NW_007067385.1:150989-175360 GCF_000164805.1 Carlito syrichta | reverse complement strand
CAGGCAATCCACTCACCTCAGCCTCCCAAAGGCGCGGGATTACAGGCTGAGCCACCGAGCCCAGCTATATCTTTTTTTTTTGAGTTGGAATCTCACTCTGTCGCCCAGATTGGAGTTCAGTGGCCGCTCCCGGCCACTGCAGCCTCCACCTGCTGGGCTCCAGCGATCCTTCCGCCTCAGCCTCCTAAGTAGCCGGAACTATAGGTGTGCACTAATTTTTGATTTATTGTAGAGATGAGGTCTCACCAAATTGCCCAGGTGGGTCTTGAACCCGCGGGCTCAGGCAATCCACTCACCTCAGCCTCCCAAAGCGTGGGATTACAGGCTGAGCCACCGAGCCCGGCTTACCTTGACATCTTGTTGGATCCTCACAATGCCACCAGGCAAGCAGGACTCCCTCCTCCCCTCCCCCTATTATGGGGAGGAGACAGGAACAAGCCCCAGGCCACGCAGCTAGAAAAGGGGGAGGTCAGGATCGGGACTGGCAGCCAGACCCCTGTCCATCCGAAATCTCTCTTCCACTTCCTGTCTCTGCAGCTCAGCCTCTCTCTTCCACTTCCTGTCTCTGCAGCTCAGCCTGTCCCTGCCTGGGTCCGACCACCCAGGTGAGAGACAGGTGCTGATGTCCCAAGGGCGGGGGTCTTGGGGAGGGGGAGGAGGAGCGGTGGATATGGGACACTGACGCTCCCCCATCACACAGCCCCCAGTCTCCCCTCCCCACCACTCCCTCCTTACCCTCCCTCTAGACTCTCAGAAGGACCCTCATGGCTCAGCTAGTCCAGGGTTCCCTTAAAGGAGGGAGATCCTCTGCTGAACCGACATGGGACATGGACCCCAGCAAAACACGCGGATCAGAGCGGGTGTGGTCTGTGGCAGCTAGGGTTGAGCCCAGAGTACCACTGTGGCCTTCAAGGTGCCCCTGAGGACGTTTCAGGGAACCCTGGAGTTCCAAGGAACGCATTCCGAAAACCCACAGTCTCGTGCGTACCCCTCCTTGAGCGAGGGGGCAAGGAGGTCCAGCATGGTCACCTGACTTGCTCAAGGTCACCTGGGGACATGGGGGAGGAGGCACACCCCGGGCTGTGTGGCGTCCAAGGTGTGTGTCCCCAGAGTCCTCTACCTTGCCAGGGATCTCTATGGAGTCCTCCAGATCTGTGCTTGGTGACATTCCCTATGCAAATGCCACTCCTGCCCTGGTGGGTGCTGTGCTGGTTCTCAGCGCGGAGGCTGAGCTTCCTAAGCCTTATCACTGAAGCAGCCATCCCGTTCCAGGCCGCCCCTGCCTGCTCTCCAGGTGCAGATAAGGGGCGTTATCAGCCTCAGAGAATGGGGCTCTGGGAGCGACATAATAAATGGTGTTTGCCGTGTGCACTGCGCCCGGATGAATCTCCTTGAAGAAAAGATGCCAAAATAGCTCTGCGGGCCCCAAATGACCAAACCGATTCCCCCGGGAGGCATGAGGACTGGGTGATGGGAGGCCTCGGCCGATGCTGTCTTGATGGGCCCCTTTCTTAGCAGGAGCTCTAAGGGAGGCCCCATTAGCACCCAGGGTCACCGCCTCCATCTGGCTGTGTGACTTGGTAAGTCTCCGGCCTCTCTGGTCCTCAATTTCCCCATCTGCACCTGAAGCTGTTGGCCTGGATATCCTCTATGTCTTAGTAGCTCAGGCAGCCTCCGTCCTCTGCACCCCGTGCTGTCTGTCTCTGGCCCTGCTGACACAGGCGAGGCATGCCGGGTGCGGTGGGGGGGCTGGCCCTGGCCCACATGCCCAGGGAAGGCTCCCCACTGCCACTACCCTGCACGTGGCTCCCATCCCATCCGTTCCCCTCCTCCCAGGGGATCGACTCCAAAGGAAGCCTGTCCTTTGTCAGCATAGCTGCCTCGCCTGCAAAGAGGCTTTCATCTCTGCAAGCGGGACTTCCCGCCGCGGCATCAGCAGAAACTTCTGGCTGGGGAAGCAGCAGGCTCCGGACCATGAGGGAGCCTTTAAGAGCCCTGCCTTTTGTCCTCAGGAATGTCAGGGCTGGAGACGGGCACAGGACTTGGGGGCAGCTCAGCGGCCGAGGGCACCAGCCCCAGCACTGGATCCTGGGTCTGCCACTTCCTTGCTGTGTGACCCTGGGTTGGTCGCTTAATGGTGCTAAATGACTCAGCTTCCCTAACTGGGATATGGAGACTAGTAATCGTATGTAATTAAATTAGAGGGATGGTTCAAGAAACAGATGATAGCATGTATAAAATAAGCAGCACACCACCCGGTGCACGCCGAAGACGCTATTGTGAAAAACTGATTACGTTCACAGTCCTGGGTTTTCCGTCTTCCCTGTACCTACATCCTTTGCAAGGAGGCTGGCATTGCTCTCATTTACCTGGCAGAGGCAAGGTCTCCACCCTCTGTACCTGGTCTGACCTCGTGACTTGCTTTGGCTAACAGACTGTAGTGGAAGCCGTGAAGCTCCAATTCTGAGTCTCGGCCTTGTGCATGTCCACATGGCTCCTGCTTCTCCATCTTTGTCCTGAGAGCATGGTGGGCCACCCACCAGAGAAGAAAAGGCAGTCAGAGGAGCCGAGCTGCCTCAGTTGCCCTAACTGAAGCCAGCCCAGATCCGCCCAGACCCCCAAGACACATGAGTATGCCCAGCCCAAACCAGGGCCACCCAATGACCCCAGACTCATGAGCTAAGTAAATGCTTATGAGTTCCAGGGTGGTTTGCTTTGCAGCATTCTCATGGCACCAGGTAACAGATGCAGACATTTGTATGATTAAACTTAGGATGACGGGCCAGCACAGTGGCTCATGCCTGTAATCCTAGCATTTTGGGAGGCTGAGGTGGGAGGACCGCTTGGGCCCAAGAGTTCAAGACCAGCCTGGGCAACATTAGCCCAGCATAGTGGCACGGGCCTGTAGGCCCAGCTACTTAGAAGCCTGAAGTGGAGGGATCGCCTGAGCCCAGGAGGTTGAAGGTGTGGTGAGTTGTGATTGTGCCACTGCGCTCCAGCCTGGGCAACAGAACAAGACCCCGACTCAAAGAAAACAAAAACAAAAACAAAAAAACTTAGAATGAGAGAAGTAGTCCTGTGCACTAACTTGCTGTGTGGCCTTGGGAAAGTCACTTTTTTCTGAACAGTGACTCCTATTTGCTAAAAGGCAGTAATACCACCCAGGGCTCCTGTGGTGATGATTGCCATCAAGCCTACACACAGGAGTTAGACTGGGCTTTGAACCTTAGCTCTACTGCTTTCTTCATGCCTGGCCTTGATGTATCACTTGACCTATGTGAGCCTAATTTTTCTTCCCTTGTGGGGTAATCAAACCATCTAACGGGACTGTTGTAAAGATCAGAAATTCTCACATCCAGGGCTGAGTGTAGTGCTTGGCTCCTATCAGGGACTTGTTCTGGTGATCTTTGCTGCCTCACGACACCCAGACACTCTAACATCTAGAGGCTTAAAACAACTGCTTATCATTTTTCTTTTCTTTTTCTTCTTTCTGAGTCGGGGTCTCACTCTGTCACCCAGGCTGGAATGCAGTGGCAGGATCACCCCTCACCACAGCCTCGACCTCCTGGGCTCAGGTGATCCTTCTACCTCAGCCTCCTGAGTAGCTGGAACTATAGGTATACACCACCATACCCAGCAAGTTTTTGGGCTTCTTGTGGAGGTGAGGTCTCACTATGTTGCCTAGGCTGGTCTCCAACTCCTGGGCTCATGCGACCCTCCGGCCTCGGCCTCCCAAAGTGCTAGGATTATAAGTGTGAGCCACCTTGCCTGGTTCATGTTTCTTAATTCTATGGGTTCATGGGTTGATTTTTCTGTCCCATCTGTGTTTGTTCACTAGGCGGGGGTGGTGGTGTTCCTGGGAACCGAGACTTTTCAGCGCTCAGATGGGGAGATCTCCAGGCCCACTGTGATGTGTT
Organism: Carlito syrichta; assembly: GCF_000164805.1. Taxonomy (NCBI): domain Eukaryota; kingdom Metazoa; phylum Chordata; class Mammalia; order Primates; family Tarsiidae; genus Carlito; species Carlito syrichta. The sequence continues at coordinate 171,443 of NW_007067385.1, read as the reverse complement.
GGCCACCCCGTTGTTGTCTGGGTCACTCGCACAGTGCAGCCGCGGTTGGTTTGCTGGGTTGGGACATCTCCATTTCTGTGATGGGTGGCTGGTGCTGGCTGTGGACTGGGAGCTCAGCTGGAGTTTTCTGTGTGGGCCTTTCTCCATAGCTTGGACTTCCTTACAGCACGGGGGTCTCAAGGAAGCCTTTCACGAGGACGTGTCCCGAAAGAAAACACCCCAAGGAGTGCACCCCGAAGCTCCCACCCTCTCCTGATGGCGATCGCCCAAGTGGCCTCACCCAGAGTCAGTGTGGGAGGGCTTTACGAGGGCAGGGCCACCCATGCCCCGGCCTACCGCAGGCCCATGGGTGGTTTGAGTTGTGGCAGTGATGATCACCAATGTTTGAAAGGCCCGATTGATGGTCTCCCACGTCCTTCCCTCCCAGCTCCCGGATTCGTCTTCTGTGATTCAGGAGGATGAATGACTCGCCCAGGGCCACACAGATAAATCATGGAACTCACAGAAGCAGCACTATTGATCAAACAATCAGTAACCGAGAAACGACAGAAACATAAAGCATTAGACATCTGAGTATTCGTTAAGAGTTTGAAATGTGGCACAGCCATCACAGCGGCAAGCAGGTCTGTGCTACGTCACTGCTGACGGCAGAGGAGGGGGGAGACAGTCGGAGGGGCCTGGGAGCCCGAGGGTGGCTGTCATTCAGACCCTAGTCCCCTTCCTGAGGCTGTACAGAGGCCCTGCTGGAGGGCCTTGGCTTGCCGTGTTTTCAAACCAAGAGTGAAGGAATGCTTATACATTCAGGTTCAGAGAGCACCAGTCACTTGCCCAAGGCCACATAGCTAGGGCATGGCAGAGCTGGGATTCGAACCAGTACTGTCTGGTTGCAGCCCCCCTGGGCGTATCTCCCAGGTGACCCTGCTGCCGTCTTCATAAAGCAGTGACCTTTTTCCAGGAAGCCGGGTCGGGGCAGACAGTTGGTGCTCAGACCAAAGGGTCTACAGGTCAGGACACCCGATATCCTTGCATTTTTGATCCCAAAGCCCTTCTGACAAGCAGCCTGGTGGGTAGTTCAGGTCACACTTTCGCTTGGGGGAAATTGGACTTTGAGGCTCAGATTAGTCCCTTATTGGCTGGATGACTTTGGGCAAAGACCCTAACCTCTCTGGGCCTCAGTTTCCCCTGACAGCTTTCCGGATAACATGAAAGGATGCCCATTAAACTTTTAGCTGAGTGCCTGGTGCCCAGTAAACCCTCCGTGATCCTCACTGGCGTCTCTCCCCCAAACTCTGTGATCTCATGTGACTGCAGAGAAAGGGACAGGGAGACAGAGGACCTCTCCAGGCTGGTTTCAGACAGGAGTCTCCCCCAGGACCAGCGACGTGGGTGCAGATACGGACAATCGAGAAGGAAATTCAAGCAAAACGAATCGGCTGGCCGGTGACACCAGCTGTTGATTTATTTCCGGGAAGGGTCCTGTGTCCCCTGGAATGGCGACCTCTATTGATGTTGACGCGTTCAAAGCCTCACATTGGGATGCAGCACGCCTCTCCTGTCCCTTTAAAGAACTCGCTGTTAAGTTTCAAAGACCCTGGCGGAGCACGAGGAGTGTCTCGGAGCACAATTTCTCCCGGAGGAATGTTCCATCAAACGCCTCGTGATAAATGCGGGCCCGCACGGCTGTAGACATTCTGGACGCGAGGGGCTCAGCGCGGGTACTTCACTTGCAGGGATTAAAGAAAAGCAGATTCATTCTGAGCCTGAGCTAGCAGCCGCGCCCTGTGCCTCTGGGTTGCCCCTGTCCTCTGCTGCGGCAGGTTCCTCCACCTGGTCAGGGCTGGCTTGGGCTCGAAGAGGGTCAGCTCTTGGCCAGGAACCGGCAGGTTCTAAGGGGCCACCGTGTGCCCGAGATGCCCTGGGTGCCCTGCATGAGGGCCTCATGGCCCACTGGCTGTGTGTCGTTCCCACTCTGCAGAAGAATGTGAGGCCCAGAGAGGGTGGGGAACTTGCCTAGGGTCCAGCAGCCCGTTGAGCCGAGCCAGGAATTTGACTCCCAAAGGGTTCTCTCTGTGCGACCCAGAATGTCAGCATCAATCGAACCCTTAAGGGCAAGGAGTGCCAACCGTGGCATTTTATAGTAGGAAAACGGAGGCCCAGAGGGGGAATGTGATGTGCCCAAGATCATACCGCAAATTCAACGGAGGGAAACCTAGTAATCAACAGAGAAGCAAAGTGCAGACCCATGGCTGGGACCGAAGAGGTTTAAACCTGTTTCCTTTCCCTCTCTTTCCCTCCCTCCAGTCAAGGGAGGGAGGGGAAGTTGTAGTAAAGAGAACCAGAAGCCCAGGGAGGTAGAGGGAGTGGTCTGGGTCACACAGTGATGAAACTGGGCTTCTTTCGGCTGTGATGAATCTCCTTCCACACCCAGCATTTCAATTTAACTCTGACCCCAAGGCCAGTGGTCCGAGAATCGGCTGTGCACTCAAGAACACACTGCGCTGTTAGTCTCATGCAGAGCCATGCAGCTTCCAGGATAGGCCGGGCCCCCCGGGGAATCTGGAGTTGCTCAGTGCCTCCCTGGCGCCTCCTCCAGGAAGCCCTCGCTGTCCTTGACCCTTCCTTCTCTTGCAACTCACCTGCTCTCCCATCTGGCCCCCCTCCCAGAGAGATGGCCTAGAACTGACTCTTTAAAAGCACACAGGATAATACCAGGCCTTTCCTCCTCCCCAGCCCTTATCCTCCACAGGATGACTGCTAAGTCCAGTGCACACACCCTACTCTTCCCCACCTCTTGATGCTCTTCTGCTGTTCCCCCTGGCTCCAACACCTTTCCCTCTCCCTCCCCTAACAAAGCCCCACCTCCTCTTTAGGGCTCAGCATAGTGGTCGCCTCCTCCAGGAAGCCCCTCTGCTCTTTAACCTGGGCTTGTGTCCCTCCTCCGGGCTCCTGCAGCCCCTGGGCTTGCTTCTCCCAGAGTGCTCCTCACCGGGACAGTCGACCCCATTTCAAGTCTGTTTCCTACATGGGACGGTGTGCCCCTGGGCGCGGGGCCTGCCTGCCATTCCGGTCAGTACTCCAGGGCCGGGAACATAGTAGGTGCTCTGAGGACAGCTGTCTTAGTATGGCTTAGTATGCACTATGTGGTGTGTGTGTGTGTGTGTGTGTGTGTGTGTGTGTGTGTGTGTGTATGTGTGGACAGGCCTCAGATGCCTGCTGCTTCTTTGGAAAAAGGCCCGGAAGGGATGGCTTGGGGTGGCCTTACCCTCAAGAGTCCTTCCTGCCGCTCCCCAGGCTCCCCTGAGCCCCACTGCAGAAGGCAGCCTGCGGGGGCTGTCCGGGTCAGGGCCCGGTCCCCAGGCCTCAGTTCATCACATCTTCTGAGTTCCCAATCAATCCGGCTTCTCGTGTGTCCCAGGATTGATACTCTTCCTGGGCCCGACCAGGGCTGGATCGATTCCTATCTTAAAGGCACAGGCCTCCCTTCAGAGCCCGTAGTGGGCATATTGTGCATATTGTGCGGGAGGCTATTTAAAATCAAAAAACAAAAAAAAATACCTCTCACTTTGTCCTTGACTTGGAAAGACCGCCACCTCTCATTCACTGACGACTCGTTCACTGGTGGGCCCAGTACGTGCTGGGTGCTCGACATGAATGATCTGGCTTAATCTCTGGGTCGCCATTAGAGGTGGGGGTGCTGGGATCCCCGTAGGTGAAGACGCCCGGGCCCAGGTTGGAGCGGTAACTCACCAAGGCAGCACAGCCCCTGAAGGACAGAAGTGGGGCTGGAACCCACTCATCTGACTCTGGGATCCGTGTGCGTGATAAAGACCTAACACATCTCGGTAACACCCACCTGCAGCCCTCCACCCCCATGAGGGACCCGGGAGATCCCCAAAGCCCCCAGGACCCTGCTGCCTGCTGCTCGGGGGGGCTGCCTGAGCTCCAGGCCTGGATCCTGGGAGTGGGTGCCTCCCTTCCCCCCTTCCCTCCCCTCCCTCTGCCTCCTGCCTGCTTGATTGCAATTAAGGATGAGAACCATTGAATAGGGCTCGATGGGTGAATTAATAACCTTATCTCGCCACAGCCGAGTCTGGGGCCGCTGTGCACCCCTGGCCAGGGTGGGGAGGGCTTCTTTATCAGGCTGCAGGCAGTGCTCCGATTTCCCCTTTTAGACAAGATGAAACAATTATCCTGCCTGCTGGCTGCTGCTCTCCCCCTCCCACCAGCTGCCGCTGTAAGTGCCCAGCACAGCCTGGGAACTCCTTAAAGCCCAGGGCTTCTCTTGAAATGGACCTGAGTTGTTAGTCTGGGATCTCAGGGCGGGCCTGGCTCCATCGATGTGTTGTGTATCCCTCTGTCACTGAGAGTGAGTGACCATGTTCCCCTGGAAGCGTTGGCCCTCCGTCCAGTTTGGGGTGGAGGGTGTCCTGGCAAGGGCTGCTACCAGGCTGTCAGCTTCCACCTGACAGGGACCAGAGCTGGCCTGGCACAGAGACACAGAGACAGGTCTCAGGACATAATCAGAGAAAGAGAAAATGGAACTGTCCTGGGTCCTGTTGGGTGGCGGGTTCATTTCCTCCTGTAAAGGGAGGGTTCCTTCTCCAAGGGGACCCTGAGGGCTCTTGTCTCAGTGACCACGGAAGTGACGCCATGTTGCCCGACACGAAGTCCCTGCCTCCTTGGCTGGCTTCTTGCCGTGCTGGGAGACCCTCGTCATTGTGAAGGGAACCAGATTTGGCTGTGATGCTGGAAGCAGAGGGGAACAACCAACCCCTGTGACATGCGCCCAAGTCCCAAAGTCTCCCTGTCAAGGTGGCTCGATATAGCCTGAGGGGCATAGAGAATCTGACAGATCTCGTGGAATCCTGACTCTCCCACTTGAAAGCTGGGGTCTGTGGATGAGGGGTTTGACTTTTCTGAGTCTCAGTTCCCTCCTCTGTGAGCCGGGGATACCAGAAGTAACTTCCTGAGCCCTTTTCAAGGTGACTCTGAGGAAGCAAGTGAATCGGCCTGTGTAAGTGCCTAGAACCACACCTGGCACAGTTGTATAAGTGTTTGTGGTCATTATTTTATGTGGCTTTTGTGTGAGAACCCTCCGAGAAACTGAGGATTAGCGAGGGAAGTAACGTGGCCAAGGTCACACAGCTGAAAAGGGAGAGCGGAGTTTTAAATCTTGAAGTCCCACCTCCCTGTAGAGCACTGCCTCTCTTTTGAGGGCAGGGTCCAGGGCCCAGGCTGTCCCCTTGTCCCTGACTCATCATGTGACCTTTAGGCCTCAGTGGCTCCGTCTCTAAGGCGGTCACTTTCCCTTTGCTGAATAAAGGCAGAGCCCTGACTAGACAGAACAGAATGGGCTGGAAGGGGCCTCAGAAACCATGCAGGCTCATTCTGTCCTTTTAAAGATGTGGTCACCAAAGCCTAGAAAAGAAGAGAGTGTGGAACCAGGACCAGAAGTCTCCAGCATCCATGGTCCAAGAGGTGACCACCGGCGGCTTTCCCCGCAGAGACCTCCAGATACTTTGAACATGGTGGGTTGTGCCACCCTCATCTGCGGGCTCTGTGGCTTTTTGTCCCAGTCCTCTTCTGCCTCTTCTGATGGGGCTGGCCAGTTAGAAACTGTGCCCTTCTGCGGGAGGCTGGGCCTTCACCTCCGTCCTCACCCAGGGACCTATGCACACGTCCTGGGGAAGCCGGTGTTCTGAGTGGGTCATCCTTAAAACGGACTGACGTGCGATTTCTCCAGGTCATCACCCACTACCCTCCTGCCGGATAGGAGCTGTCATCAACTTGCAGGGCAAAGAAGGAAGCACCTTTGTGGCCCAGCAGAACCCCCACGGCCCTCACCCCCTAGTCTCAGAAGTTTGAGGAAAAACCTGTGGCAACTGGCCCCCTTTGGTAAATGGCTGGGGAAGACAGGAAGGGATCCCACAGAAAGCAGAGAGAAACATCCTGGAAATAAATAACGCCCGTCAGACCCGATATGGAAGGGGACTGTATTCCATCTTGAGAGATTAATGCTCCAATTCTGCTGGTGTTCTAATGTTCCTATTAGATTATTGATACCCCAGAAAGTGAATGCCCCAGGAATACCAATCTCTCAGGATTATTGGGACCTCAAGCTCTGGAAATTGTGATTGTAGGAGTGTTAGTTGCCCAAGAATACGATTATTTAAGAAGTACTGAGAGCCCATCTCAGGAAATCGATCCCCCTGGAGTGATTCCATATGTCGTTGATACCCGGGAGCATTGCTTTCTAATCTCCAGGCCCTCGGGACTTCCTCTGAGGGCTGCTGGGTCCCCATGAGTGATGGCCTCGTGAGTGATGCTTTGGAGAAATACATCCAGAGTTTGGCTCTCACATCTGAGCCACAGCACAGTCACGGTCTGCCAGACCCACCTTCACAGTTTTAGGTTCAGCAAGTCTGGGGTGAGGCCCCAGAAATTCCATTTGCTATAACTTCCAAGGTCCAGGGGGCCACACTGTGAAGACCACTGTTCTAGAACGTGGATGATTTATTCTCAACCCTGGCTGCACCCGAGAATCATCCGTGGAACTTGAGAATTCTACCAGGGCCCAGGACTTCACCTCTTCGAAGTTGATGTAATTGGTCTGGGATGGGGCAGGTAACTTCAAAACTTCTTTAGGTGATCCTAGTGTGTGGTTGATAGCTGGGAACCGGCCAGGCTTGGGGCAGCGCATGTGGCTACGGTGTCCTGCTAGACGGGTGAGGCAGAGACAACCCTGGGCTTAGCTCCCAGCAGGGGCCACTCCAGACTCAAGGCAGCCCAGGGGTCTCCCCTGGGGTCTACTGGGGCAGCTTCTCCCAGAGTCTGGGGAGGTTCTAATGGTGGATGAACCAGGAAGCTGGATCCTTAAGACTGTGGGGTGGTAATGCCGGCTCATTCTCCGATATGTCAATTTGGTGACGTTTATTGACATTGACTGGCTGCCTGTGGTGCTTCAGACGCTGGGGTAGAAAGAGAAATGACCACAATCCTTACCCCAGGAGTCACGTGAATAATTCTATCCGTTTGTCATTCATTTGTTCGTCCATCCATTCATTGATTCAGTAAACAGTGAGCACCTACTGTATAGAAATAAACCCGAGACAGTCTGCCCTCAGAGTCAGCCCCTAGCGGGGGAAGATAGACAGGCAGACAATGAGGATGCTCTGAGCTCAGACTCCCAGCCAACCCCAGGTCTGGGCAGCGAGACCCCTTTTGGAGCTGACCCGGCAGTGGGCTGGGCTGGGACAATCACACGGCCCTTGGCTCCGGCCTGGCTTGGGGACAAGGTGGGGGCCGCCTAGACCCGGCTTGGAGGGGATGTGTGGTCCTGGCCTGCTACTCAGCGTCCCTGAGCTGGAAAAGGGCTGCAGAACGGCACCTGTTCTCAGGCATGCCCCTCAGATCCCGATGACATCATGTGTGAGAACACACACTGCCTACCCTGGGGGAAGGGGCACATCCATTTCCCAGCTAGGAAATTACTGAATATTTAGGAGCCGGGGCAGACCGTGTAGAGGGGAAATGAATTTCTCCGGCTTCCTCTGGCTGAGATCAATCAGTCCAGATGCTTCCGCACTTTCCTCTATCCCCACAAACAGTATGGACGGGGGCTTATGTGGCGCTCAAGCAATCGTTCTTCCAGAAATGGTAGCAATTGCTTCCAAAGCCCGTGGCTTTCTCTCAATGCTGGCATGGTGGGCCCCGTGCTCACTCCGGGGGCCAGAGCCCAGGAGGGGGAGGGCCAGGGCTGGCTGTCTGTAGGTTGTCAGTCATGCCATTTTCCTCCTGATGGTTGAGGTCCTGTGGGTTTGATGGATGGGGTGCTGAGTGAGCTCTAAGCCTCAGCCAATAACAGCAGGAGACCTAATAAAGTGGCTGGCTTGGGCTAAGGGTCTGAGCCTTAAGGCAGGAGGATTAGGGAGTGCTGGATTCAAGTTAGACTTGAGGAAGGACTTCCCCTGTCAGAAGGTGGTTGTCACTGGTCAGAGTAGAGGAGACCTTCATCTATGAGAAACAGAGGCAAGGGGTGAACCAAATGGCCTCTGAAGCCTTAATGGCCCAGGGTGCTCAGATTGCCAGCCTATAACTGTGTCAGAAGCTTCTGCCTTGGCACTGGGCACTAATCTTTCCTTCACAACACATGTTATGTTTCTCTAGACTAGGGGTCAGCAAACTTTTTCTGTAGGAGGCCAAATAGTGCCTATTTTTGGCTTTGTGGGCCAGAAGATTTCTGTTACAACTTCTCAGATCGCTACCATTGTGGCATTGAAAGAGCCATAGACAATGTATAAATGAACGAGCACAGCTGTGTTCTAATAAAACTTTATTTACAAAAACAGGGAGTGGACTGACCTTGGCCCACCTGCCACAGCCAGCCGGCCCTATTCTAGGGACTGAAAACTCTCTGAGGATTTCTTAGAGGAATCGATGTTTTTGACTCTCGTTGGTTTTTGCAAAAACTCTATTTTCTCTTCTTGATGAGAAAGATAACATTTGCTTATAGCAAAAAATTAAGATAACAGAGAAAAGTAGAAGGCGGGTCTTTGGTAACCTTCTTCTTTCTCGGAGTCCATGGTTTAATGTCTGTGTATATGTTTGTCCTAACACTGTGTCCTATTTAAAGGCCATCTTGTAAGACCATATTGACTGAGGTTGTTACATTCTGAGTCCCAGGTGGGCTCCGGTTTAAGGGAAACCTGGAGACGGCCGCTGGGAAATCAAAGTCCAGGCAGTGGGAGATGGGCTGTGTGGACTTCGCTATCCTGGGGGTGTTTTCCCAAGGCAGTCTCTGAGGGTGGAGGAGGGAGGGATGGAGAAGATAGCAGAGGCGGGAGGGGCCAGGATCGTTCCTGCTGGGTTGGGAGGTCAGAAGTTGCTGGGAGGAAACTGCCCGCAGTGGAGCAGGAACCCTGAGACCCTTACTCTGAAGGGCCCTGGGCAGTGGGGAGAGGAAGCCTGAGCCACCAGGGCGGTTCTCTGGCTGTCCTGAGGGGCCCTGGGCTTGTCTGTCCACTTCAGGAGGAGACGGAAGGCTGTTTCTAGTATCTTCCCACCCCCTGCCTGGGGAAGGTGCTCCTTGTACGTGCTCCACCTGGACCAAGAGCCCTTGAAACATCCGTGCTCTGGAGCAAGAGGCCAGGTCCCGAAGCCCTGGCTTTCCCTCAGCCTCAGATTCTCGGAGGGACATCCTTTGCCAGGAGTGACAGGGACAAGAGGAAGGAAGAGGACAAAAAGGCTACCCGGGTGCCATCCATCTCCACATGGAGGTGGAGAGGAGGAGCGGGGCGGAAGTGGGGAGCGTCGTCCGCCCGCAGGGCCGCTCCTGCTCAGAGTCCCCACGGCAGCCATTGCAGGCTCAGCCCTCACTTATTTCTGGCCGTCAGCATTCTAGGGTCATGCTCAGGTCTGACCCTCGGCTCCTAGGATCAGGGAAGGGCCCAGGACGCCACAGTTTTCTGTGAGAGGCCGAGCAGCCTGGTGGTTATGAGAACAGGCTTGGGCATCATTCTGGTCTGGGTTCAAGTCCCGGCTTTGTCACTTCCCTACCACCAGCTGGTTTGGCCCCGTAGAACTTCAGTTTTCTCATCTGTAAAATAGATATGAAGCCAGCACGTTAAGGATGACATGACATGCTTCACTTAAACTCCCTCTGAGAGCTCTGGGGTCATTTTTCATTCCTCCCTGCACTCCTTTGATAAAAATGGAATTAGGGACATTGACATAATCTTGTGCCAAATCTCAGACTGTTAGGAGGCTCTGGAGAAAACTCTGCTATTTTCTCTCTCTCTGTTAAAATTCTCAATGACAAATCTGGACTGCAGGCTCCTTGAACGGGAACCCTCATTCATGGCTGTGTCCCTCCTCAAGGCCAGCCAAGGCCTGGAGCCCAGTGGGTGCTTGTGGGCAGCTGTGGGAAAAATGAACCCATCACAGGGTGCTGAGAGGAGGGGTAGGGGCTGAGCGGTGATCCCCTCCAACCCGCCCGTCCTCTAGCCTCTGGTCTGCACCCTGGGTCCTGTCTCTCCTTCCCTGGCAGCCCCAGAGCCTGTGGTCCAGTATTCTGTTATGCTACAGATTAATTTCAGGTCGGTTAGATCCAATTTGATTCCTGAGTTAAAAAAAAAAAGATGTAATTAAAAAACAATAACAACCACGGGACATGAGTTCAGCCATCACGGGCGATTTTTCACAGAAACTGGTGACGGGAGCTGGTGCAGCCTGGTGTGGTTCTGGAAGCTGAACCTCCAGGGAGCAGGCAGGAGGCTCTGCCTTCCAGAGCATGCGGTCCTGGGGGATACTGAGGCTGGGTGGCCCCCCATCCCCCGGCAGACCTTGCTGGCCTCACAGCCCTGCGGATCTCTTTGTCCCCGTCTGTCTTCTGCAATCCCGAATCTCATCAGCTTTCTGTGATCTTACCCTGCAAGTAGGTCTGAGACCCACCACAATTCCTTGGACCCAGGCCCTCTCTGCAGGAAGGCTTCCCGCCTGCCTGTCCCACCCTGGCAGCACAGAGCTGGTAGAGACCTTGGGAAGTCTGGGCTCCAACCTCACGACAGTCAGTAGGGCTAACAGTGAGCCATGAAAACACACCTGCTATATGCCTTCTTCTCCTCCTCCTCCTGACTCTGTGAATTAGGTGCTGTCATGTCCCCCCTTTATAGGTGAAGAAACCGAAGCTTGGAGAGGTGAAGCACCTTGTCCAAGGATAACTGCACAGGAGAGGGCTAAGTTGGGTAGGACTGTTGGACACCACACTGTGCGCAGTCAGGAATACAAAATCAGGCAAGACCAAGCCCCTGATTTCAAGTGGTTCATAATCAGGGTAAACCTTGAGCCAGGCTGGCTGACTGGATGCATGGACAGACAGACAGAAAGTCCAATTTGGAGGCATAGAGAAAATCTGATAATGACGAGAGGCTGCAGAGTTGAGCTCTCTGTCCTCAGTTTGATGAATGACCAGTGAGCTGTGTGACCTCGGTGATCCACTGAACTTCTCTCAGCAGAGCAGAGTCGTCTGTGAAACAAGAGTCCAGAAGCTGCAGTCTCTAAACTCCCACTGGGCTCTGGCGTCCTCTGATTTCTGAAATCTCTAAACCCCACGGTTGTAAGGTCCACATTCATCCTGGAAAGTGGAGAAAATAGTGTGGGTGGTGGTGGATGAAATTTTCACTCCAACTTACTGAAGTTCTTTGAGAGCAGCAACCACAAGCTGGCAGCTGAGAGTCAGACACAGGGATCTTTTGTGCATGTCCACAAATATCTTTTTAATTTTATTTTCTTAATTAGCAGCCAGCATTTAAACTCAGGTGATTTTCCAACTTCCCTTGGAAAACTGAGAGATCGGGCAACACAGTTTCCCATTCCTAGCATGGTGACAGTGAGACTCCAACTTAAAAAAAACCCGCCGGGCTCGGTGGCTCAGCCTGTAATCCCATGCTTTGGGAGGCTGAGGTGAGTGGATTGCCTGAGCCCATGGGTTCGAGACCCGCCTGGGCAACTTGGCGAGACCTCATCTCTACAATAAATCAAAAATAGCCGGTGTGGTAGCGCGTGCCTGTAGTTCCGCTACTTGGAAGGCTGAGGTGGAAGGATCGCTGGAGCCCAGCAGGTCGAGACTGCCGTGGCTGGGAGTGGCTACTGCAATCCAGTCTGGGCGACAGAGTGAGACTCCAACTCAAAAACAAAACAAAAACCCCAAAAGACATGCAAACAAACAAAAAATAGGCAAACCATCTAGACTGTCAGGTTCAAATCCCAGTGTTGCCATTTTCTAGCTGTGAGCCTATTATGCAAACTCATTGTGGCTCAGTTTTCTTATCTGTGAAATGGGCATGATAACATTACCTGCCTCACAGGAAGGTTGTGAGGATTAAATGAACGAATCCATAGAGAGCCCGGAATACAGTGAGGCTGTATAGTTGTGAACCTTTTGTTACTCTTATTTTTTTTCCATATATATATATTAGTCTGCTAGGGCTGCCATGACGAAATACCATAGACTGGGGCTAATTTTCTCATAGTTCTGCAAGTGGAAGTCCAAGATTAAGGTGAAGGCAGGATTGGTTTCTCCTGAGGCCTCTCTCTCCGGCTTGTGGATGGCCGCCTTCCTGCTGTGTCCTCATGTGACCTTTTCTCAGTGCAAGGGCATCCCTTGGTGTCTCTTCCTCTTCTTATAAGGACACCAGCCATGTTGGCCTAGGGTCCCACCCTTATGGCCTCATTTAACTTTAATCACCCTCTTCAAGGCTCACCACAAATGCAGTCCCACTGGGGGGTTAGGGCTTCCACATGGGAATTTCAAAGGGCATATACTTCACTCCATGGCTCCATCTGGCAGCCATCGGCTTGCATTGAGCAGCAAGCCTCAGGACAGGAATTTTTCTGTTCATGACAACCTCAACTAGGTTGACCGGCCTTCATGGTTTGTGGGGACTGAGAGGATTTCCTGGGATGGGAGACTTTCAGTTTTAAAACCAGGTATACCAGGGGCCGGGTATGTTGGCTCACTTCTGTAATCCTGCACTTTGGGAGGCCAAGGCAGGAGGATTACTTGAGCCCAGGGGTTCAAGACCAACCTGGGCAACATAGTGAGACCTCTACTCTACAAAAAGATTAAAAAATTAGCCAGGTGTGGTGGCAGGCACTTGTAGTCCCAGGACTCAGAAGGCTGAGGTGGAAGGATCACCTGAGCTCAGGAGGTCGAGGCTGCTGTGAGCCATGATGGTGCCATTGTGCTCCAGCCTGGACAACAGAGTGAGATCTTGATTCCAAAACAAACAAACAAACAAACAAACAAACAAACAAACAAACATACAAGAACAAGAACCAGGCAAACCAGAAAGCACTGGTCACTCTCACCCTAACCACAATCCACTTCATTTATGTCCCTGCCTGGCCCTGGGTCTACCCCTGCCTTAGCGTGACACCTGGACCAACAAGGCTGCTGGAGACGGGAAAGGATGTGCTCTGGGTGCTCCAAGGTCCCAGCCAGTGACTTGGCTGAGGGAGGGAGAGGGTATTGCACGGGGAGCCCTGTCAGAGCCTGGGCCACGGAGGGTTAAACCTACCTGGAGAAAGAACCTCCCTGAACACCCAGGGAGGGAACCAGCTAAAGCATTATCGTGATTAATGTTATTTCAAAGACTTAATTTCTCCCCCTCTTTCGGGAATGTTTGTGTGCTGTTGTATGGCTACCTCTTGGTTCTGGGTGTCCTTCCCCTTGGAGTGATTTGGAGCAAGGTCACTGTGCACCAGGCAGGCCTCTGCACCCACTGGAAGCCCTGTGAAGCTGGGAGCTGTGAGCAGCAGGAGGCCACGTGTGGAGGAGTCCCTGGGGCCAGTCCTGATGTTTTCGAGCCTGGGCCCTTGCAGGCTGCAACCTTACTTCCTCCAGGGCAGACAGAGGCTCAGCCGAGGAGCTGGGTGGAAGGAGACCAGGGCATGGCTTCACACCTTTATCCTGACTCTGCCCCTCATTGGCTGGGGAACTTCTCCAAGCCTCAGTTTCCTCACCTGCAAAGTGGGGACCATGACAGTGCCTCCCCTCCCAGGTGGTTGTGTCACTCACAACCCAGGTGGTTGTGAGTGGCACTTGTACACGCCTGTCACCCGGGTGGGGGAGTGAGATGGACTCAGTTTCTGGCCGGTGCCCCAGCAATGCCCATGCTGCTGGTCTCAGCATCACAGGAAGTGCTCAGAGCACATATGATTTACCATCGTCACACCACCACCCTCATCACCATTTCACCTTCATTGTCTCTGTCACCGGCGTCACCATCTTTACTATGGTCAGCTCCACCGTCAGATCTTGTCTGTCCCTTCCCCTCCTCTCATTTCCCAGAAGAGGTAACCACGACCCAGAGACTTGAGCCGGACACCTTTATATGGGAGAGAAGCTGCCTGAGGCTGAGGGCTGCCGTGTGGAGGTGGCCGAAAGCCTGGGCAGGAAGACAGGAGACTGAGATGCAGGTCGCAGTGCTGACCTCATGAAGCTTCCCAATGGAAAGGTCCTGGGTGTTATCCAGTCTAACTCTTTCCTCTAACGCTGGAGAAACTGAGGCCAGACGGGGAGAGGATGTATAGGCAAGGGATGTTGGAGCGGAACAATCCTGTATGCAAATCTCTACCACCTCACATGGTAGTTGTGGGAACTTTGGCCTCTCTGAGCCTCAGTTTCTTCATCTGTGAAATGGGATGTGCTAGCTAACTTCTGAGATGGCCTCCCGTGAGTCTCGTCTCCTGGTTTATGCCCTTGGTCAGTCTCCTCCCACATGGTACCAAGGCTGGCCTGTGTAACCAATAGAATATGGCAGGACTGATGTTACTCACTTCGGAGGCTGGGAGGCAAAGTTACAAAAGACACTGTGTCTTCTGTCTTGGGTTCTTTCTCTCTGCTCACTCCCTCTGGGGCGAATCAGCTGTCCTGTCCTGAGACCACTGAGGCAGCCTGTGGAGAGCCCCCCCATGGCAAGAAACTGGTCTCTGGCCAATAGCCCGTGAAGAACTGAGGCCTGCAATGACCCATAGATGAGCCCGGAAGTCCATCCTCCAGCCTCGGTCAAGCCTTGAGGCAAGACCACAGGCGTGGCCGACAGGGACATTTAGGTGAACGTCCCTTCATGGGAGACACCGAGTCACGTAGTTAAGCCGCCCTCAGATCCCTGACCCCCGAAAGCTGCATGAGATAATAAATGTCTGCTGTTTTAAGCTTCTCAGTTTTGGGGTAATTTACCATACAGCAGTGATATATAACCTATGGGGATATTTATCTTGTAGGTTTGTTGTATGAAACTCACGTAAGCACTTTGCATAGTACGTGATGCGTGTTGAAGGTCATGTGTAATGAACAAAGCAGTGACATCATAAACAATGTCATTGACATGCCCCAGGGTCATGGAGCCAGGCTGTGACAGGGTCAGTGAGCCTGTGGTCCCAGCCACCAGTTTTAACCATTTGTGCTTACTGATTGTGGTAGGCACCAAAGGTTTTGCCAGAAATGGAAGAGCAGGGTCAGAGGGTGGAGGGTGGGAATGTGTCATGGAGGTAATGGAAGTCGGTGGGCCCTGTAGTGGGGAGCAGGCATGGGGTTCCAGGGGGTGGAGGCCAAGCCGCAGGATCAGGGCGTGTGTGTGTGCGTGCGCGCATGTGTGTATAGGCCCCATCTGCAGACCCTTCCAGCCCAAGACTGATCATCTGACTCGCTGTTGGTGTCTGAGCCTGCTCTCTGTGGAAGGCTCAGAAGGACCATGACCACAGAGGGGTGATTCATAAGCAGGGATGGAGGAGACCAGGAGCCTGGTGTCCCTGAGGTCTCGCGGGAAGATGCTTGGAAGGGAGGTCCACTGGTCACGTGGGCTTCCTTGGAGAGGGCGTGAGGGGGAGGTCAGCCCCTAGGCCTCAGCCCCACCATTCCAGGAAGCACAGTGCTCTCTGGGCCCACCAGATGGCTGCTTTGGGGTCACTGGCTCCAGGATCTTGGCCTGCTGAAATTCGTGCCCTGTTGGGGGAGGCTGTCCGTGGCATCCACTGTATTCTCACACAGGTCTGGGACCCAACCATGGAGGGTGCCTCCACGGCACTCATTGTAAAGGCAAGGAGACGGAGGCACAGAGAGGTTAAGGACTGACTGGGTCACACAGCAGGCTGTGGCAGAATCAGGGCTGGAATCCTCCTTGTTGAACTCCGTTCCAGGGTGGGACTCATGGTGGGAGGTGGGCATAGTGTGCTAGTCAGGAGGGCCCCAGGGTTGTGGACTCCTCTGGCTGCTAGATCGTCCATCAGGATAGCTGGGTCACCCCTGCCCACTGCCTGGACCAGATGGGTGGCCCTCTATGTCTCTGTCTTCTGCCCCTTTGCCTTTTCACAGGGAATAACTAGGGTGAAAGCTTCTAGGGGGGCACAAAGTCTGCCAAATTTGAGCCTGGCACCCACCCAGGCACCTGGATGCCAAGTGGGTTGGAAACAGAGCTGGTGAAGGGCTCCCTGGGGGTTCTGTCACTGGGAGCAGCTTGGCAACGGCCTCTCCTGGCTCCTGCCAGACCTTCTCTCCCAGAGACATTCCCTCCTGCTAGAACCTGACTGCCATGTGCCAGCAACATCTGGAGGAGAGTTTTCTGGCAGGACTGGGGTGCAGAAATGGGCTACAGGGGACGGGTCACGTGCTCTGTCACAGACATCTGCCAAGGAAAGGCACTGGTGTGTGTCTGTAGCCCCTGCTTGTGCAAGGGACTGAATGAGGCCCCTGACCACCCTTTGTTTAGCTTCTCTTCATTCCTGTGATATGAGATTCCCCATTTTACAGATGGGGAGACTGAGACTTAGGAACTTCAGATGACTTGCCCAGCGTTTCAGCAGTAGAGCTGAGATTGGAACCCAGTCTGTGTGATTCCAAAGTCTGCCTGTGCTCTCTACACCTAGGAGTCCTGGTACCAGTCTAAGTGCTAGGGATATGCAGGTAAATGAGCTGTGAGTCTTGCCCTCCAAGCACTGTTAGTGAGTGTATTAGCTACCATGACCATGTTATGCTGCGTAATAAGCAGAGCCCCCTAAATCTCAGTTGCTTACAATTGCATGCAATTATCTTTCTTGCTCATAGGTGGCTGGGTGGACTAGAGTGGTTCAGGCTGCAGGTTGGGTCCAGGTGGGCTTCACCTGTCTCTCACTCTCCTTGGGCCAGTGGCCACTCAGGGCCTGTTTTCATGACTGGGCAGAAACATGCGATGTCTCCTAAGGGTACATTTGGGAACTGGGACACTGTCCTGCCACGCATATTTCGAGGCAGATCCCACAGCCAAGCCCTACATCTGTGGGGTGGGGATATTTTCTTTGCCTCCTCTGATGGGAGTCGCTGCAAAATCACACAGTAAAAGCCCGGATGCCTGATTCTCTAATGGGGAGGCAGGAAGAGCAGGAAACAGTAATCCAGTCATCCACAGTGGGGACCACAGGCTTTTGATCATGATACTGTGCTGCATTTGATCAAGTCTAGGAAGCCATCAGCTGCAAGACACGCCACTAATTGATGTACCACTAAGAAAGAAAAGCGGCTGCCAACAAAAGCATGGCATGACGTTTTCTTAACCTGTCATATTTTAATTTCATTCTTATTGAAAGAGCTATTTGATACTTCAGCAAGGAGATGACAAGAGTAGGAGCAGTTTGGACCCGTTTGCTCTTGCAGAGACAATGACAACTATCATGACTGTCACTGTCCAAGGAGATTGTGAGATGCCACCATTGTAAGACACATTCTGATTTCAAAGATGTTAAAATGTGAAAATATGTATGTCAGAATGGAAGAGATCTATCATTTACCCAGGGTGAACACTTGCTTTGGGCTGGGTGCTCCAAGTTCTATGTGGATAAGTTCTAGGCTATAAGTTCTCATTTGGACCTCAGGACAACCCAGGAGGAAAAAAATCATCCTTCCCATTTCAAAGACGGGTAGAGAAAGGCTCAGAGTAGTCAGACCTACAGTTAGTAAGTGGAAGAGCTGGGATTTGAACCTAGGACAGTCTGACTCCAGAGACAAGGTGGGTAAGGGTGTGGACACTGATGTAAACTGCACCTTGGTTTCTTCATCTGTAAAATGGGGATGAAAGAAGTAACTATATATAGATAGTTGTGAATGTCAGACACTGGGCGCTAGAGTGCCCAGAAAAGCAGACCAGCAGCTTTAGTGATTTGGGGGAGCCATCAGATATTTGATGCATTTAGATGCCATTAGATATTTGATGCCAGAAAGCAAAAACGGTACACGATTTAGTGATTTGGGGGAGCCATTAGATATTTTATGCATTTGATGCCATTAGATATTTGATGCAAGAAAGCAAAAACGGTACACGATTTAGTGATTTGGGGGAGCCATTAGATATTTTATGCATTTGATGCCATTAG
Source organism: Carlito syrichta (assembly GCF_000164805.1). Taxonomy (NCBI): domain Eukaryota; kingdom Metazoa; phylum Chordata; class Mammalia; order Primates; family Tarsiidae; genus Carlito; species Carlito syrichta. The sequence goes on along the minus strand of NW_007067385.1, from coordinate 153,539 downwards.
ATATTTGATGCAAGAAAGCAAAAACGGTACACGATTCATGAGTGCATTTATTTACTAAAAAATATTCATCTACCTACTGTGTGCAGGAGGTACACATTGACTGAATTTGAAACAAAATTTAGGGGGCAATTTTAAAAATGGAGGTATAATTTATCTGTAACGAAACACACAGATCTTAACTGTTCAGTTTGAAAAATTTTCACAAATGTATACACCCGTCTATAGCACCCCAGTCACAACAGAGAATATTTCCATCACCCCAGAAAATTTCACTGGTACCTCCCCTCCATCCCTGGCATGTGTCTTTTGACTTTGGTTACTGTAGATTACTTTGCCTGTTCTTGAACTTCATACTGTGAACAAATGTGAACCTGAAAGAGCCAGTCCTTCAAGATGGATCCCGAGTGGCTGATTGGGCCCAAATTTAAAAGGGTGGGAAGCAGAGTGCCGTGGCTCGTGCCTGTGATCCCAGGAGCTCAAGACCAGCCTGGGGAACATGGCAAAACCTCGTCTTTACAATGAATAAAAACATTAGCTGAACTTGGTGGTGCCCGCCTTTAGTCCCAGGAGGCTGAGGCGGGAGAATCACCCGAGCCCACAAGGTCAAAGGTGTGGAGCGCCGTGATCGTGCTACTGCATTTCAGCCAGGGACACAGCATGAGACCTTGACCAGAGGGAAAGAAAAAGAGGGAAGCAACCATTTTCTGATTAGGGGACCACACACGTGCTCTCCCCACCCGGAGAACCTCTGCCTTTTTAGCTTCAAGCGCAGGAACCAACCAATCAGGGCTCACCCGTATCAACCAATCGGGGACTCTGCTGTGTTAACCAATCAAGGCTTGACCACCTCAACCAATCAGGGCTCAGCGGTCTCAACCAATCAGAACTCAGTTCCAAGCCTTCATTTGCGTAGACAGATCGGCTGGGGAACCCGGGCAGGACCTTCTGCGGTAAAACCGGGGCCTTCCATTTGTTTTGTGGACTGTACCTTTGGGTGCCTCTCCTGGGCCTGCAGACTGTTCCCGGGGTAAAGGCTGTTTCCTCATTCACCGTTCGAGTGGAAGGCACGGACGGCTGCGTTTCCCAGGGTGGCGTCCGTAGGGCGAATCCCGCTGTTGCCAGGTGCGCGGTTCTTTTCCCGCGGCTGGTGCGTTTCACGGCGCTCCTGAGCCGGAGGGGCCCTTCTTGCCTGCGGGAGAAAATGGATCTGGGCCCTTTAAGCTCCTGGGCGTGGCTGCCGCGGCGCCAGGCCTGCAGGGGGCGCCGTCCCGGCGGCGGCACAGGGGCCCGGCGACGGCGGCGGCGTGGCGGCCGTTTGGGAGTCGGCGCCTCGGGAGGGAGCCCCGCAGAGCGACGGCTGGTGAGTGGCGAGTGGCGGGCTGGCCTTCTGGAAAGTTCGGGGCGTGGCACCCTCGCCGCGCCCTCTCCAGGAGGTCAGGACGGCCGCCCCGGGCCGCGCGCGCGCGCCTGTGTGTGTGTGTGTGTGTGTGTGTGTGTGTGTGTGTGTGTTGGGGGGCAAGGAACTAACATCTGCCCCCCCACCCCCATTAGGGTCTGCCTGTGAATGACCCAGCAGGGCTGCTGGCTTCAGAGTGATGATGCCAGGGGGCAGTGACCCAGCCAGCAGGGGCCAGAGGGCCAAACAGGAGGGGGGAATCAGAGAGCAAAGAGTAGACACCCAGCTGGAAAGCAGACAGCAGGAGCCTGCCCCTGACAGGAGCCAGAGTTTGTTGGCTCAAATAATAAGCCAGGGCCCCCTGCCCAAGAGTACCCCTTCCTCCACAGGGCTCTGATGGAGGAGCTTGCAGGGAGACACTTTGGAACACACTCCACTGAGCCTGGAATCTGGAGGCAACTGGGCAGAAATGTCCACATCCCAGTACAAATGTAACAAAGGCTAAGGAGGACAAGAATTTTCTTTGTTCCTTTTATAGAACTAGCTTTAGAGCAAGCACTCCATAAAGGTATGTTTGTGAATGTACGCAGTTAAATAGCCCTTGCAACTGCTTCCTCAGGGCCACTAGCCTTTTCTGTCTCTGTCTCTGCTTCTGCATTAGGATCCCTCCTAGGGCTGCTGTAGCAAGGTACCACAAATTGGGTGACTTGAAACAAAGAAATGTATTCTCTCACAGACTAGAAGTCTGAAATTGAGGTGTCAGCTGGGTCATGCTCTCTCTGAGGGCTTTAGGGGATGTTCTTTCCTTACCTCCTCTGGCTTCTTGATTGCCAGCAAACCTCAGCATTCCCCAGCTTGTGGATGTATCATTCCCTCTCTGCTCTGTGTTCTCATGGCTTTTTCCCGTGTGTGTGTGTGCATGTGCGTGTATGTGTGTGTCTCGGTGTCACTGTTACCTCTTCCTATAAGGCTACCAGTCATTGGATTAGGGCCTACCTTAATTCAGTATAACCTCATCAGAACTAAAAGAGCCTATAAAAGAGCCTGGGGTCAGGGGTTGATGAGGTAAATGCAGAAGAGGAATATTCTGCAAAACCCCTATTTTCTTTTCTTTTCTTTCTTTTTTCCTTTTTTTGAGTTGGAGTCTCACTCTG
>NW_007067385.1:64443-150969 GCF_000164805.1 Carlito syrichta | reverse complement strand
GGTCGGGCTCGGCCGAGGGGGGCGTTTCTTGGGGCTTCGGGCCTCACCCCTGAGGGGCCCTTCCTGGGGGTGGGGCTTGGCCCTGGCGCGGCCCTTCCTTGGGGATCGGACCTCGGCCCTGGGGGGCCCCTCGTTGGGGGCCAGCAGGGGTGGGGGCCTTCCTTGGAGGCTCTTCTCTGGGTCTCTGGTATCTCCGGATGTGTGTTCTGCTTCAGCCCCGAGGGGCTCTTTTGGGAGACTGTTTTTTTAGTGGGGTCTCACGCTGTGGCTCAGGCTGGAGGGCAGTGGCACGATCCCGAAACTCCTGGGCTCAAGTGATCCTCCTGCCTCAGCCTCCTGAGTAGCTGGGGGGCTTGGTTAACTTTTCTGATTTTTGTAGAGGCGAGGTCTTGCCGTGTTGCTTCGGCTGGCCCCACCTCCTGGGCTCAAGCGATGCTCCCTCCTGGACCTCCCGAAGAGCTGGGATTACACATGTGAGCCACTGTGCCCAGCCTATACTTTTTTTTTAGTCTCTGGTGAGGGTCTCATCCTCAAGGATCCTGCAAAAGCCCTTGGACTCTTTCTTGGGGGCTCTGTCTTAGCTTGGGGGGGGTCTTCCTTGGGGCTTTATCATAGCCCTGGAGTGGGGGTCTCAGGGCTTCCACCTGGAGGCTTCGTCTCAGCTCTGCTCCTTGTGCCTGCCATTCTTATGTTATCTACAGTTCTCTTTGTTCCCCATCAGTTGGGTCCTTGTTAATTCAGTCTCCTCTTCTAGTTAATGGTTCTTCACACAAAACTGCCTCCGTTAAGATCACTGTGTGGTTTCCTTTTCTTGATTGGACCCAAACTGATGCAGAACTGGTGTCGGGGTGGACAGCAGGAGATGGACCCACCCAGGTGTGCTTGGGGTTGGTTTTCTGGTGACTTAGGGCTTGAGTGTGGTGTTGAGCTCCTTGCCCTTGGGAAATGGGGCACTAGTGATCCAAGGCCTGGGGTAACACAAGAGTGAGTCAGGCTAGTGCTGTGGCTGGCTGAGATGAAGTGTCACTGAGGCACGTCCCTTAGGAGCCGAGTGATGCTGCACAGGGCCGGGGACATGGCAGGAGTGAGACTGTGAGGACTCGGGTGGGCGGATCCTGACGGCGCTTGAGCACTTACAGAGAGAAATGACAAGCACAGGTCCAGTAGCTCTTCCCTGGCGTCAGGTCCAAGAACCAGAGACTGCCGTGACAGCCCTGAAGGAGGCTCCTGCTTCTTGGGGCCCCCTGGGCTGGTATTGTTGAAAACCAGACACAATTTAACTGTGCTGGTTGCTGAGTTACGGCAACAGTTGAGTTCACATCTTGACAAAGTAGGGCATTCGTCAGGAAAGACTGGGTCCTAAAACATGGAGTGGGGACATCTGTTGAACTTGGGGAAACAGAGTGGTGAAACTGCAAGTCGCTCCAAGCCTCTGGTGCCGGGGAGACTGCTCTTCCCCTGCTGAAGACCATGTGACCATCTTAGCTGTGACAGAGCCTTGGCAGGCAGTGCCCATGCTCCTCAAGACTCCCGCAACCACCCGCTGTTGTCACTAGGGCCCAGCTGGGGTCAGCCCTCAGCATGTCTCGTGGTAGCAGGTTCATGGAGGAAACAGCAAAAGAATCACCAGCCTGGTGACGCGTGTGGGGTGGACTCCAAGGGCTTTCCATCCAGGAAGGCAGCATGGAACTCTAGCCTGGGCGAAACCATTGATACAACTGCGACTGTTAGAGAATCTGGGTTGCCCTGATGATCAGCTTGTGTGGCTAGAGGTGGCTCTGATGGCTTTCCTGGCTGGTTGATGGAAATTTGGACTGGACAGTAACCTGCAGTTACAGAGGGTTGCAGTGTCATAATGTGGAAGAGGGCATCCACAGATTTGGGGACACAGGGACACCGGACTGCATGTATCGTGTGTAATCTGCACCCCACTCCCACCAAGTGTGTTCCACAAGTAGGACCCAAGACAGAGACATGGAGAAGTCAGTGAGGGAGGGAGCACTTCACCCTTGACGTGCACTGCGGCTGCTGTCTTTTGTAGCCAGAGGGACTATGGAGGCTGCCTCCATTGAGATGGCCTTCCCAATTTCAGTGGGGATAAGGGGAGCCCCGAGTAGCAGAGACAAAGGGGCAGTACTTCACCATCAAGGTCAAGATGGGCATTCGGACTGGAAAGGGCAGTGGGAAATTTGTACAGGCCATCAGAATGCCTTCTCCCATGGGGATCTTTTGTGGTGGTTAATTGATCACAGTGTCCCTGGGAATGAAATAAATGGACAGCTTACTAGGGTACCACATGGTTATATCTCTATCTGTCTATCATCTATCTATCTGTTTGTCTAGCTAGCTAGCTGATCAACCACAAAAAGCTCTAGGTCTGGTAACCAAAACCTGACTTGAGTCACCACAGTTGATGGCCACGGCCTCTCCTCCAGTTTCCAGACCTAGGTCAGTTCACAGGCCAGAAGCCCTTGGGTAGCTGGGTCCCCTTGAGAAAGGAGCCTGTATCCTTGCCGTAAGCACTTACTGTAAATCTTCCTCCAAACCTTCCCCAAAGGGACCTGTGGCCATTTACCAGAATGATGGTACACTGGGGAGCTGGAAACACCCAGATGGTTCTGGGATTACTTGGCACTGGCTCTGAACTGACAGTGATTCCTCGGGACCTGAAATGCCTCTCTGTCTGTAAGTCAAAGTGGGGGTTTGTGGTAGTCAGGTGACAAGCAGATTCAGCCCTAGTCTGACTCAGTGGGGCCTGTTGGTCCATGCCCACTATGGTTATTTTCCCGGTTCCTGAATGAATAAGTGGAATAAACATACTTAACAACTAGCCATTTTCTTCTCTCCTTTCCATTTTTATTTTACATGCAAGTTTTTTAAAGTCAATTTTATAATTTAGTCTTTTTTTTGAGTTGGGGTCTCACTCTCTTACCCAGGCTGGAGTGCAGTGACATGATCATGGCTCATCGCAGCTTCAATCTCCTGGGCTCAGGCAGTCCTTTCACCTCAGTCTCCTGAGTAGCTGGTACTATAGGTGCATGCTGCTATGACTGGGTAATTTTATTTTTTTGTAGAGATGAGGTCTTGCTATGTTGCCCAGGCTGGTCTTGAACTCCAGGGAAGTCCTCCTGTCAAAGCTTCCCAAAGGGCTAGGATTACAGGCGCTAGCCATCACATCCGGCTAATTTAGTCTTTCGGTGACAGAATACTCCAGGAAACGGTAATCTGAATTTGAGTGATAGTAAATGTAGTCAGTGATGACTTGTGGGCCTGTTGGTCTCCTTGTTTTGTGGAAAGAGTGAGAGCTTGGAAGAATGACAGCTGCGTCTTCTCTGATAGAAATTCCAAGTTGTGTTTATGGGAGTTGGTTGTGTGTGAAGGCTTCATCCGGAGGCTGGAGAATCGAGGGGATGGACTTCACTGGTTCTCAGTTATCGCCTCTCTGTGCCATGTTCATCCTTCTGGCTTGCTTGGTGAAAATGGATCTGCGCCTTCTAAACTCCCCCTGGCCCTGGGGTGAGCAGGGCTTTGTCAGCAGAGGGCAGGACACCTGCAGCAGGGAGGCCCTGTGTCCTGCGTGAGTTGCTCGCAAGGTGGCGTCTGCTGCAGGTGCCACCCGTGCCTGGCTCCTGTGGGGCCCGGCAAGGCCAGAGCGCCCAGAGGTCTGCAGTTTCCCTGCACACTTGAGGCAGTTCTATAGTGGCTGCCTCTAATGAGATGCCTCCCATGAGCGGCTTTTGTGGCACCTGCTGGTAAGTTCTACAAGTTGGGTTTCTAGCAAGTTCCACTGGTGTGGCATCAGACTAGCATGTTTTTTTCCATGCAGGGAGCCACAACTGTGTCTCTTCAGTGTGGTCTGGATGCCAGCCCCGAGGGAGCGTCTTTTGGGGGCGCTCTTCCTCGGGCATTTTTTTGGCCCTGGTGTGTGGGGCTGCACCCCAGCACTGGAAGCCTCTTCCTTGAGGGTATTAGGTCAGCCCCAGGGTCTTCCTCATCCTCTTGGCACTGGGGTGGGGGACTTTTCCCTGTGGTTCTCTCTCAGCAGTAGGGGTGGTGGCTGCGCCTTCTGTCTCACAAGCCTTTATTCTTTAGCATGTCTTTTACTTCTTCAGAGCCAGTTTCTTGTTACCTCCATCTCCTGTGCAGTTAATAATCCTTAGTGGACATGTTCCTTGCTCAGGTTACTGTGCGGATTATCCCTCCGGACAGCATGCCCAGTGCCACACATTGTATGTGTGTATCTGTCTTCAGGTCAACATTTCCAGTTTGGGGCTCTTGTGAATCACCTGCTGTGTACATTCTGGAGTGGACAAGTCTCTTTATGTTGTGTTTCGTGTTTCTTGGAGAAATGCCTCAAATGGGCTTTCCGGGAAAGGCCAGGCTCCGGGGCTTTTGCTTTGTCTTGAGGGCTCTAAAGAGCAGCTGTTTTTTCCTGACAGTGATGGGATTCCATCTGGACCTTAGAAAAGAATCACTGGCTTTATGTGATTGGGAGGGACATGTCAGCCTCTAGTTCCCAGGTGAGGCAGCTCAGCCCGCTGGCTCTGGGCGGTGCCTTTGCTCCCTCACCTGGTCCTCATCCATGGCATGGGAATTTGCACGGGCATCATAGGAGCATTGGCAGGACTGGCTGGGACAGTGCACAAGGGTGCTTGGCAAGGGACTGGCATGGAGCAGGTAGGCAGTGGTGGCAGCCAGCAGGACTGTCATTAATGGATGTTTCAGCCAGGACGTCCCAGTTTCTCCCTGGCACTATCCATTATGTGACCACAGACCGAGAGCCCAGGGAGGTGGCAAAGGGTCTCGGTGCCCTGCTCATAGGCATCTCCAGACTCAGAAGGTGGGCACAGCTGCCTGTTGCCATGTGGTGCCAGGCACTTTCTGAGGCCTTTTCATGACTTCCCTCTGAGGAGCGGGCACTCAAGGTGGCCTTGGGTTCTGGGCTCTTTGCCTGGCTCCCTGACAGTCACCTCAGCTGGCACCCTGCCCGCCTAAACCCCGAGCTGCTGCACCCCAGCAAGTCAAACGGCCATGATTAGTCAAATAAAATTTCCATCTGTTGAGGAATTTGCGAGAGTTATTACTGACTATAAAACCGATCCGAGGAGAAGGATGGATCCAAGGGGGTAAGGGCCTCTAATTATGTGTAGCAGTGACTTTTAAATAAGGTTGTGCCTGTCCTTACTGGGGGGAGCCAGATCCCTGTCCCTTTCTGGGCCCAGGAGGCAGCTGGGTGGGTGGGCATGGGGGTGCAGCTTCACTGCAGAGGAGGAAAGAAGATGGCTGCCTCATGTGAACTGGCAGGGGGTGGGGCGGGGAAAGGTCCTGGATGCCAAAGGGCCTCCCATGGTGCCTGGTGTGCTGCAGGGGCTTAATAAGTGCGTGCTTCTGCCTTAGCTGCTTCCCTGGCTTCTTCCCTGGGGACGGAGCCAGTCTGCTACCTGGATGCAGGCGTGGTCTCTGGGCCAGATTCTTGGCATGGACTGTGTGACCAGCCCGTGCAACCTTGCTGGGCCCAATGACTTCATCTTTAAAATGGGACAACGAATTACCAAGTGTTCATCCCCAAGGGAGCACGAGGACGTTACGGGGGAGTGGGCCTGCCTTTGTTCTACTCCTAACATGAGTGCCCAGCATCTGGGGATGGTGGTCTCTTTGTAGATTCTCCCCCTCTGGGTGGGAAGGTCTGGGGGGCTGAGGGGCTCACCCTTGCTCATCCTTCAATGATCCTGGATGCTCCTGCCTTTTTGGGGGGACATGGCTTTAAAAGTCCAACCCTTAACTTTCATCCTGTTGAGATACTGAGAACAAGACTGCACATAGGGGCAAACCTGGACGCCTCATGACTAAGGGAGCTGTGGGAGGGTCATTGCTGGAAAGACAGCTTGATTCAGATATAACAGTCCCCTGGACTGAGGTGGTGATGAATCGCTTTATCCCAGAGAATCTGAACTGTCACATGTAGGCTCTGGGGCCTGCTGAGGTCACACAGGGAATGTGTGGCAGGTCCCCGACTGTTAGACCAGAAGCCTCGTCATAGGCTGGTCCACATGGGAAGAAAGGACAGCCGCTCTGTGTCTGTTACATGGCCACCACTTCATCAAGCACAAACCAGCTCCCGTGGGCCCACTATCCAGCCTTGGAGTCAGCTGGGGAAAAGCTCACACCTGTGACCGGGAGCCGTCAGCACGCAGGCTCCTCTGGCTCTGGCTCACCTTGGGCAGAGAACTCTCATCCTGGGTCCCTTTCTCAGCAAGGCAGCCTCATTGACTATTTGGCAGCAACTTGACACCAGCTGGAGTCCCTGGTCCCGATTCCAGATCTGAGGGGTTGCGCTGCAGACTGGGGTCCAGGGCCTGGTGTCTGGACGGGTTGACGAGAAGTGGAGTAGCTCTGGTCTGTTGCAGCCTGTGGGGGCGGCCTTCTCCCTCCGGGCCTCTTGGGCCTCGTTCCCTGGTGACTACCTGAGCCTTTGGACCCAAGGCGGCTGTGGAGGGGCTCCCAGCTGTACTGCTGACTGTGTGACTTCCAGGGACTCAGTTTCCTTACGCATCCATGGGGGTGCTAGAGCTGCCTGGCAGGGTCTGGGCAGCAGTGAAATGAGAGGGACCCCTACCCAGGAGCAGGTCTCAGAGTCCTCATTGGCCTGTCAAGGCCTAGCTAGGTGAAGGGTGGCAGGCATGTGCCTCCCTGCATCGAGGTGACGTCTCCTGGACTGGACCTCTGGGGCTGGAGTGGGCTAGTCTCTGGAATTCTCCCTCTCCTGGCCCCTGCTGGGGGGAGAAAGAGCCTGAGGGAAAAGGCCTGGGACCTGGCAGTGCCCAGTCCCAGTACCTGCAGACTCTGGAAGGACAGCGGGAATTCTGTCCTTGGGCAGCCTCTGTCGTCGTGCTGATGGCTTCATTTCTGCATGGGTCTCATGGTGTCTAACCAGGTGGGCTGGGCATGGGCGTGCATGGGCAGCTCCTGTTGGTCCTGGGCAGGCCCTCTACCCCTGTGAGGGCATCATGTTTACAAGGGCTTCCCCACTCCATCCTCCCCATCCCCACTTTTACCTCCAAGACGACAGCATGGCCGTCCCCACTCTCATTGTACAACTGAAGAATCCAGCTTAGGGGTCTGGACTGAGGTGGGGAGTGATGGTACAGTTGGTTTCAGGCCCGGAAGTGTGGCCTTCCCACCAGTGTAACCGAATGGATGCTTATTGAGTGTTTTCCTGTGCCCTCTGTGCCAGGGACAGGAGCTGCAAGGACAGTTAGAAGCCAGGCCCACATGGAGCCTCTGGCCTTGTGGGAGACAGCGCTGTGGCTTCTCTGCAATCAAGCGACAGGGCAGTGTGGGGGTAGGGAAGCTTTGGGGGTGTGGTCTTCAGAAGGGCCACCTGAGGAGATGGCATCCCTGGGTCTCTCATGGTCACATCTGTGTGCTTTCCAGGGTTCTTCTCAAGCTCAGGGAGGAGTGATTGCTGTCCCCACCCTGTCTCCACATGGCGGGCGTTGGGGCCCAGGCCTAGAGCCAAGTTGTACCCCCTCCACTGCTGTCACAGAACCCCTGGCCCCTCTCTCTGCCCTCCTTGCCTCCAGCTTGGAGGAGTCTGGTGTGGATTCCTCTGTGGGTCGAGGGCCTTCCCGAGAGCCGATTCCATGTCCTCCCCTCACTCTGTTGGCCAGCGGCCCATTCCACATGAAGGCTCTCAGAACTCCTGGGCTTTTGCTGGCACCTTGGGCAGGAAAGGCGTAAAGGAAAAGGCTCCTTGTCTTTTTCCCCCAATTCCCTCCCCCCAAAAAAGAACGAGAGATTGGGCCCTTGGAGCCACGAGGTTCAGCATGCAGCGGGCATGGGCTCCTACCTCTGGGAGGTCGAGGTGGAGCTCTGTGCCTCACCAGCTGATGGTCTGGTCAGTCTGAGCCTCAGTTTCCCATTTGCTAAGTGGGGGTGGTGACCCCACAGGGTTGTCACCAGGGATAAGTGAGACAGTGATTCATCTAGTGCTTTCTGTCATGACAGTCATTAGTTTGTTGATGTCTCCCAGACCAAAAGGAGATCAGCTCTATGGCATCAAGCTGCTGCTTCAGTCGCTTCTCTCCCTAGCCCAGTCATTTTCAGCCAGGAGCAGTGTGTCCCCGGCAGGGCATCTGGCAGTGTCCGGGAACATTGTGGTGATGGGGTGGGGTTGGTGCCACTGGCCTCTGGTGATAGAGACAGGGATTCTGCTCCAATCCCATAGTGCACAGGGGAGCCCTGGTCGCAGAAAGCGGTCCTGCCCAAGTGTCAGTAGTGCTGAGGCATTGGCACGTCGCTGGCTCTCAGTAATGGCTGCGTGAAGGAGACGTGGGCATACCTGGAGCCTGGGCTGGAAGCTAGCCTGAAGATGGGCACTTTGCTTCCTGTGAGCCCGATATCTCTTCCTGTGCTCTGTTAGGCGTGGTCAGGAATACTATGAGATTCCACCAGCCTTGGGGCTGGTGGTTGGCACTGTGACTGCAGAGGCCTGGGGTCCAGCCCCTCCACAGCACTCCTCTTCCTGATGCCTGTGTTGGGTCTGGCCTCCTCCTCCTCATCTTGGGCCCCCATGCTGCCCACGATCTGCCAGCCCCACTTGGTATGCAGGCCCCGTGTGGCCCGAGAGCCTGAGTTTTAATAGCTGAATATTTCTTTTAAAAATTCTACTTGTCTTGAGGCCCTTATTCCTCCAGCTCTGCTCGCCTGGCTCCCCGGGGAAGTTCATGGAGAAGCTGATGTGTTAATAGGCCGGCTGCATATCCCTCTCTGTCTCTGCACTTAGCCTCCTGTGGAGAGGGCCCGGCCTCTGCTCACTCTCTGTGCCCTGCCCGGCGGCCCAGGATGGCCCTTGACTTAGATCCCTGTGTCCAGTGGTGGGGCCAGTGGACGCCAGGTGGCAGAATCCCCCTGGGAAAAACTGCCTACCGAGAATTTTTTTGCGGGCTTGGTGGCATGAGCCCTAGGTACCAGGGCCACCAAGCTCTGGTCTGTTCTAGGGTGTGGTCACTTGTTGGGGACTTGTGTGACCACTGCCCCTTCCATGAGAGAAGCGGGGCCTCCATGCAGTCCTGCGGACATGTCTACCTCATTGACTCTCCAAGCCCTGCCGTGTGTCTGCTCTTCTTCCTGCTCTTCTTGTCTCTGATTGACATAGCTAAATTCACCAAGGACTTGACATGGGCCTGGACTTTGTCAGCACTGGGCACACCTTATTTCACTCAGTCCTCCCAACAGCCTGCATCATAATGGGCATGCAGTATTTCCCCCATTTTGCAGATGGGGAAGTTGACAGAGGAGTTACTTGACCAAAATCGTACCTCTGGTAAGTGGGGACGCTGGGGTTTGGACTCAGGTCAGTGCCCATGGAGCCGTCCCCCTGGGTCAGTGCTAGCAGGTTTCCTGTGACCCCTCTCCCTTCAGCAGATGCAACAAGGGGCAGCCTTACTCTGTGAGGTCCTGGGGAGAACTGGCTTTAGAGCAAGAACTTCCCTAGGGAGGTGGATGAGCATCCCCTCACTGGAGTGGCCGTTCAGCTGGGACAGATGGGACCCTTCCAGATGGAAGGCTGGAAGTTTTCCCAGGGGCCTTTGTTGCTGGGAATCCGAATCCTCACGCCTCGGTCGTCCAAACCTTGCAGGAGCTGGCGCCAGTGCTGCCGTTCTCAGGAGGAGGGGCTGAGGCGCAGAAGCAGGTGTTTCTGTGCCAGGTCACCTGCTCCTCCCCTGCCTTCCACTTATCCCAGGTGGCTGGGTACAGAGAAGATCACCCTTGGGTCTTGCTTGGTGGCAGTACCATGGGCCATTGGTGACTTGGGGGGCAGGAGTGGGCGCTGATCTGGTTAGATGTTTCTCCACCCGCTCCCTGAGCACTTATGTGCGACCAAGCACCTCTTGTGTGCCTGCCCTATGCTAGGCACAGGATGCACAGTTCCCAGGGGCTGCTGTGCACAGCTGGGGGCTCTGGCCTGAGGAAGACCCTGGGGACAAGGGGCTGAGGGAGGTGACTGCTGCCCTTGGCGAGCTTGTGGCGCGTTTGCCATGGTTCCCAAGCATCAGAAATGAAGTCCTGGCCTTCTTCAGGGCCTGGTATCAGTAGCAGGCCTGGGATCTCCCTCGGCACAGCTGAGAACCTAATTCCGGAACCAGGGACACACAGTTCCCAGGGGAATACTGTGCACAGTTGGGGGCTCTGGCCAGAGGGAGGCGGGGTGCTGCTGGGCTCAGGCCTGTGGGGAGATGATGCTCACTGGAGGTGCTGGTCGCTTCCTCCATGAGGTGGAGCAGGCGAGGCCAGCAAGCCTAGGGCTTCACTGAGGGCATGGGGGGAGGGGGTAGGCGGATCTTCCTGCCCTGGCCCCTGAGGGCTGTGGGCCCAGGGAAGGATGAATCTGTCGACTTGGCCACCAGGCCGTGTGCACTGGAGCGTGACCTCTGTGTGCCTTAGTCCTGAAGCCTCTAGCTGCCTAGGAGGGGCCTGGTGTGGAGGAAGGGCACACAGGTGTGTGGGGCTGATTTTGTCAGCGGATTTCCCCACTCCTTGCCGGCCGACCACCACCAACCCTACTGGAGCTCTTATGCAGACTAGACCCGGGTCCGTGAGTTTTACATATTAACACACTAGGTGCCCACAGTAGTACTGTGGAGTAAGTGTAGTAATTATATCCATTTGACAGGTGAGGAAACTGAGGCCCAGGGAAGTGAGGGAACATGTCCAAGTCCCTCTCCATGGCTGGCTCCTCAGCGTCTTTCAGGTGTCCGCTTAAATGTCCCCTCTTGAGAGAGGTCTGTCCTGAGCCCTAGCCACCTCCACACATGTTGTTCATGTTAGTTCCTTCGTTGCACACGTGACTTGGCTGCTAGAAATGGCTTCATTGCTCGCTTACTCATGATCTGCCTCCACTTCCCTGGAATGTGAAGTCTCTGCAGACAGTGTGGCTCATGGTAGGGCAGAGCTGACGGATCTGACTTGACATCTGTGTTCTTACCCACTAGGCTTTCCTGCCTGCTTGGCTTGACAAGAGTAGTCAGTTCATTAAATCTGACATTGGTGTCGTTTCCCTGCATCCTGGGATGTGAGGCAGAGGCTCCCCCGAGACCTCCCTCGACTCCCAGGGAGTTAAATCTAACCCCAGCTTTCAGATCAGCCAAAGTTCATGCAGCCAGCCCTCCTGCAGAGGAATTGCTATAATTTCCCCTGTGTCACCCTCAGCTCTTGGATGATATTGTGACCGAAATGTAAGAAGCAGTGACACTCCTAGCCCTTGTAATTGAGGCTTCGAAAGTGCTGCCGATGTCTCCAGAGAGAACGGGTGCTCTGTGGCATGTGTTGGCACGTCACCTCTGAACTTTGGCTTTCGACTGTGTTGCTGTTCTGCAAATGTAAGATTGACTAATGGATGTGATGTGTGGATTTACTCCCCTGGCCCCCCAAAATTGTGCTTACATGCCTGATCCAGCTTGGAGCTTCATGGCAACCTCGTGAGGCTGGGGCTGGTACTTGGCCTTAACTTAGTCAGCAGAGAAGTTGTGTGTTCCCTAAAATTGCCCAGTGTGTGAGTGGCAGGGCCTGGCTGGACCGTGGGTCTCCGACTCCTTGTCATATACTCTCTGTCTGTCTGGCACCCTTTCCACACAAATGCCTCTATAAAAAGGGCCTCCTGCTGGTCTCCATGACTCATGCCTGTAATCCTAGCACTTTATGAGGCCAAAGCTGGAGGATTGCTTGAGCCCAGGAGTTCAAGACCAGCCTAGGCAATATAGCAAGACCTCATCTCTATAAAAAAGAAAAAAAAAATCGGCTGCGTGTCATGGCATACACCTCATGTCCCAATACTCAGGAGGCTGAGGCGGAAGGATTACCTAAGCCTAGGAGGTTGAGGCTGTGGTTAACTGTGATCGTGGGACGACATGTGTTAATGCATTTAATTCTCCCCAGAGCCCACTGTGGTGGGGGCTCCTGTTGGTCCCGTTGCACAGACAAGGGAGCTGATACCCAGAGAGGGGCTGCTTACCCCAGGACAGGGAGCCACGGTGTGATGGAGCTGGGACTGGAACCGAGGCAGTCTCCAGAGGTGAACGTCTCACCCTCTGGCCTGAATCACAAGTGTCTCAGAAGCCAGTTTTCCCAGAATGTGCTGTAGTTTTTCTTTGAGGTGTGTGTTTGTTCATTCTTTCACTCAGCCATAGGTTATGGCTACTGTTATGTGCTGAGCGTTGCTCTAGGTGCTGGAGACTCAGTCCTGGACAAAACAGTTTCTGCCTCATACGGTTCTTTTCTGGCCAGGGAGACACACCACCAGCAGACGGCCAATGCGGTTCCAGGCTGGGAGAACCATGGAGAAGAGTGAATGGTAAGGGGACAGAATGTGATGGGAGTCAGGCGACTTTGACTGAGTAGTCAGGAACAGGTGAAACACAAGCCTGAGGGAGGCGAGAGGGAGAACTATGAGACCATCCTGGGGAGGAGGGTACAGGCAGAGGGAGTGGCATGTGCAAAGGCTCTGCGGTAGGACTGTGAAGGCCTGCTTGAGGAGCAGTGAGGAGGGGCCTAGGAGATGAGCTCCCAAGGATTAGAGCGGGGAGATGTTGGGAGTGCTTGAGCCCAGGGATGACATGATCCGACATCCACTGCTGAGGGCAGGCTGGAAGGGCGAGGAGGAGGCAGAGAGCAGTGGCATGGGAGGGAGGATGCTGGCAGCTCAGCCTTGCTGTGGTTCTGAGGAGCCTCTTCTTAGACGCTGCTCCTCTGAACTGTCGCCTAGTTGACTTCTGTGCACCCTTCCCTATGGCTAAGCCCTCCCCTGCACTCCTGGGTCTGTGTTGGGCTTTGGCTGTGCCATGATTCCTTGGCAGTGCTCTTCTGTGGCCGTTGTCTCTTGGCATAAGTGAGCCCTTTGCTTTCTGGATGTTGTGTGAGCACCATGTTGCCATGTTTATTCTACTCAGCTACTCGGTTTTGTTCTTGGCATCTGCAGAAATGCCTGCCTGTATGTCACCTTTCCATATGTCTCATTGTCACCCTTATTTATTTCATACAAGAGACAGCGCCCTGCTTGGCTTCCCAGTGCTCACAGATTCTGTTCCTGTTGACAGGGGAGGAATGAAGCCATGGCACTCCTCAGTTCGCAACCTGGCTTTTCTCAAAAGTGCAGACCCTGGCCTCTCTTGCCATGCAGAAGGGACGCTCAGGAATCCTGGGGGGTGGTGCGGGGGGTCCGGTGGCTCTGAGTTTGGTTCTGAGGGGCAGGTGTGGGCGTGTGTGTAGTGTGGGGTTTAGAGAATCGGGGCAGCCTTTTTCCAAGCAGTGGAAGTGGGCTCTGGCTGCCTTCTGCAGAAAAGGAGCTGTCAGAAGCAAGCTCTGGGTTTAAGCTGGGCTGGAGCTGGGAAAGGGCGGGCATCCTCCTAGCTCTGGGGAAGTGGGGGCATTCTTAGCAAGATCTGCCCAAAGCCCTCTGGGGACCCTGCTGCTCTTCAGGATTTTGCAGGACTTTGAGTTCCATGTCCAGGAGAGAGGGGACCTCATCTGTGGCCCGACCTGGCCTGGCAGGTGCAGGGCCTCGTGATCAGTAGTCCTACCCAGATTGTCTCTGGGGGGAGGTCCACTCCTGGGAAGGAATTTGGGGTGCTCATGTCAGAAGAAGAGGAGGTGCTCAACTGCGACCAGTACCTCACGCCTCCTGAGAGAATCACACGTGTGATGTGTCTTGGTTTTTAAGATGCTGAGGATAGAGGAGGTCATCAAACGGAAGGTAGCGAGCAGGACCACGCCCCTGTGGACCAGTAGAGGGCCTGGGCTTGGAGTGGAGAGAGGGCCTGGTCTGGGGAGTCGGGGACACCTGGTCTGGCTGGGCCTCCAAAGTGGAATTGTCTGAGTGAGGGATGTGGAGGCTGGAGCTCTGCGTCAGGTTTATGGCAGGGGCCAAGGCCCGTGGCTGGGCTTGGGGGAGGCCAGGGGCAGCTGCGGGTTCGCCAGGAGGGAGAGGCATGAGGCTGGCACTGCGGGCTGGAGAGGTAGTGGGAGCCACTACCGAGCCAGGCTGAGGTGTTCGGCCTTGGGAGAGTGTGTTGGGACAGAGTGTAAACAGAGTTCCAGAAGTGGCCCACTGCTCTTTGGAGCACCTACTGTGTGCCTGGCGCCATACTATGTGTTTGGTTGCAGCCTGTTTAATCTTCTCAGTAAGCCCACCAGGTAGATGCCGCTGTTTCCCCTGCTATATAGATGAAGAGACAGGATCTCAGAGAGGTTAAGTGACTTGGACAGAGTCACACAGCAAGCAAGTAGCAGAGAAGGGCCTGCTTCTTGCTGCTTGGCTCAGGCCTGGCCACTCTTTACTGGTCTGTTACAGAATCACCAGCTGTGGAGTTGGGGGCAGCCTGCTGACCTGTCCTGTCTGGGGCTGATTCTTTTCTCTCCACCTTTCCTTCCCTGGTATTCCTAGGCCGTGTTGAGCATGCCCGTGGGCAGGCAGGGATGGCAGCTGGAGTTGGAGGGGGTTGGGGACGCGCCAAGGAGACTCTCCCTGTCCCTGCAGAGCTCTCTCTCCTCCCACCCTTTCCCCTGCAAAGAGCTGGAACAAAGCTGGCAAAACTGGAGTCAGCAGAAAAACCTAATTTTCACCTTAGACACGTTTGTAGCTGACAGATATTAACCCAGCTTCTAGACTTTCCTCTTAGCAAGTCTGAGCTGAGTCCTGCCCTGGATGTTGGGAGACCTGCTGCCATGAATTCCCCATCTCCTCTTTGGCAGGACACGTTTTCTCTGTAGGCCTCAGTTTTTCCACCAGTAAAATGGAGTGGTGGTGTTGGGGCATCACAAACTCACGTGCCCACAGGGCCCCTCCGGGAAAGACAGAGGTGTGAAGCAGGACAGACACAGGCGAGAAGAGGGTGTTGGGTGCGGGGGCCTGGTGGGCACGTGCCCAGCTCATGGGGTCCGCCCAGCCCAGGGCCCACTGGTTCTTGCTGTGTGGGGCTGCTAGGGCCAGATCTATGGATTATTTTAGAAAATCCAGAAATATGAATTTTGCTTTAAAGTACTTTAAATTTTACATGTTAGCAACTTATTTGAAATTTTGAAAGATGGTATAGGCCAGTAAAAATGACTGCGTGGACTGAAACTGTCCTGTGGGTCGCCAGTTTGCAGCGTTGGGACTGGATTACTTGGATTTCTTCTGGCCAGATGAGCTATGGCTCTGTCTAATAGGCATATAAAGAAGAATCAAATATGTGCCTTCTAGATATATTGACTTGCATTTATTGATGAAGTCTGTGGTTTATAATGTGCATCTAAGCTCATAGTTAGTAAGGCGTTGGAAGCCTCTCTGAGAAACTTAATCACAGATTAGGAATCCTGTGCCCATACCTCTCCCTCAGGATTACTTCCTCCTTCTAACGTCTATCTTTAATCCTTCCTGCTGCAGACTTAGCCTAGCCTAGTTTCTATGGCAACAGAGTATGCTACCTTTCCCTCTCATCATAGATTCGGAGGGAGAGCCGAGAGGGTGGCCTTGAGACTTTCATAACTCAGGCAGCAGTTCTAGGGATCTCCAGTTTCTACCTCTGCAAAATCTTGGGCAGGACGGGTTATTCAAAGCCAGTGGGCAGCTCAAGAGCAAGATTGATTGTCTCATACAAATTTTAGAGACCTCTGGCCAGAGCTGTCGACTTTATTGCAGTTGCTGCTACCTCAGTCCCCAGTCTGCAGGATATTTGTAGATCAGTTTCTCTAGTATCCAGAGAGCAGTGGGTTTGTAGGCCCTTTTAAGGGTGGGCTTAGAAAAGAGCCATTAGGGATAAAAGACGATCTAGGGATCATAGTGGCCAATGCTTTAGTCATTTCCATCATGCACAGTGCAGGGCTTGGGAAAGACCTAAAAAAGACAATAGGGTTAGAAGAGGCTCTAGAGGTCATAGTGGCCAGTAAACTGGTCATTCTCACGATGCGCAGTGAAGCCAAGATGGAGGAAGTGGCTTCCCTGGGGCTGTGGTGTGTGATGATAACTAGTTGTCAGTCTTGGCATCTTACCAGGGAGAGAGGAGCAGGCAGGACGCAGGCATTGGAGTCAGATGTCTGGGTTTGAACCCTGACTCCACAGCTGTGAGGCTGTGGGGTGTGGGCAATGTATTTAACGTCTCTGGGCCTCCGAGAGCTTCCTTGTCTGTGAAGTGAAGGTTATTGTGAGGACATGACACATGTGAGGAGCACAGAGTAGGGTCGGCAGGCTTTTTCCGTAAAGGCCCAGATTGTAACCATGTCAGGCTTGGTGGCCCATGTGGTCTCCGTCAAACTCTGCAACTCAGCTGCTGGGGCTTGAAAGCAGCCGTAGATAGATAATATGCAAATGATGGGCGTGGCCGTGTTCCAGCAAAACTTTATTTATAGGCACTGAGATTTGAATTTCATACACTTTTCATGTGTCACAAAATAGTCTTCTTTTTCTGATTTTTCCCCCAGCATTTAAAAATGCAGAAGCCATTCTTGGCTCTCAGGCCATATGAAAAGAGGCGGTGAGCCGGATTTGGCCTGGGGGCCAGAGTTTGCTGACTCCTGCTGTAGAATGATGCCTGTTATATGTTAGTGAAATGTTAGTCACTGATCGGTATTCTTTTCATCTGAGGGGATGGGAGTTGGAGGCAGTCAGATATTTGGCCCAAAAAGTGATAACTTGGGCTGGCTGGGGTTTTGGCTCTGAGACCTCTGGCAGCCCAAGGGGCTCGGGTTGGAGTGAACTGCCTTGGTCGCAGGGGGTGCCCATCACTGAGAGTGTCCAGGCAGAGGTCGAAGCCTGGCTTGCTGGCTGAACGAGTAGGTGTGGAACTGCTGTGATGCCAGCTGGTACCCACTAGGGTAGTGGCAGTGGTGTTTCCTGTTCTTCCACTGTACCTTTCTTAATTCTCAAAGTTTATTGCCCTCTTCCTGGCTTCTCAAATAGTCTGGGGTATGCACGGACCACATTCTCCATTTAACAGGAGGCAGAGCCAAGGCCTGGGGATGGGGGACGAGCAGGCACCTGCCCAGCCCCCCCCCCCCCGGCTTGGGCAGGGAAGTGCGGCTTGGTGGAAACACAGACTGAGGTCCTGGCCCTGCCTTAAATCCCTGCTCTGCTGCTTCTTGCCTTTGTGGCTCTGGGAAGAAACTCACGTTATCTCTCTGAAGCCTTAGTTTTTCCATCTGTAAAGTGGGAGTGTATTATCTCCTTGGCCACGTGGTTGTGAGGATGAGGTGAGTTATTGCATGTGAAATCCCTGGCTTGGTACCTGGCAGACAGTAGGCATTCAAGCTATGCTCACTTGTGTCTTGCCCTGGCCTTGGCCTGCAGTCCCAGGGGCTGCTGACGTGTCCTGCGAGGGACAGGGAGGAGCTTGTCCTTCGAGACTCAGCCGGTTACAAGTAGTGTGCTATGGCAGAGTTCCACCACCCCCTTGGGGCCGGTGTCATGGGGGGAGGAGGAGGGACGGTGAGGCAGCGCACAGGCCAGGTCCAGGGCAGGAGCTTTTCCGCTGAGATGCAGAGACATGCGCCCTAGGCTGGGGAGTCTGTGGCCCTGCGCTGGCCTCCATGTGTCCAACAAGCCAGAAGTGGGTGTTCTTCCTGTAGCATGGGCTGCCGTGCTCTGCTGCCCACCAGGTTGACTGTTGGGGAGGGTAACTGGGAGAATGGGAGGTTGACAGCCCCCGGTCATCCCCCACTCTCCCAGCACGTCCTCTGCTGGGCCCTCTGCCCGAGTGACTCACGTGGGGATCTCCTAACCCTCACAGCTGCCCCATGAGGAGCGTGCAGCCAGCACCCCACTTGCAGGTGGCCACACGGAGGCCACACTTGCAGGTGACCACATTGAGGAAACAAGAGAGTTGGGATTTGAGCCTAGGTCCAGCAACAAAAGCCTGCACCCCCAACCCCCAACCCAGTCCCTGTCTCCTGTCGCCTTTTGACTGGCAGTAGAGTCCACAGCGTATAGGGTAAGCCCTGATAACGAGCAGCCAACATTTTCCAGAGGCTGTTAGGCTCCAGTTACTATTCTAAACGAGCCCTCCTACCCTGGATAATTGTGCCATCCTCATACTCTCTCTACGAGCGATTCCCATTTTACAGATGAGAAAACCGAGGCACAGAAACTTGCTTGAGGTCACAAAGCTAAGCTAGCTTTACAGCTGGGATTGGAGCCCAAAATTCTCACTCTGAAGCCTATTCTCACCACTCGGCTCTCCTGCCTCGAACTTGGCTATAAAGTGCTTAGCATAGCACCCGCCACAGAATACATGAGCTATGAACATCAAGTACAAGACCGGGCCAGCATGAGTTGATGAGGATGCTAGGGAGTCCTGAGCCACGCTGGACTCGACATTCCCCTTCTGTATGTTGGGGATGGTGGTCCTCCCCCACCCTTGCTGTGCCGGGTGGCTGGTACACGTGAAGGGCTGTCTGCTCTGCTGGAACATGACCTATGCATTCCTCAAAACCACTGTGCTATGCAGAGTGGTGCAATAAAAGCTCCAGGGTTTATGGGAAAAATACTCAGATACTTTGTCAGGGACACACACAAAAGATAGAAATCTCATAAAGTGGTGGCAGAGCTTTAGCCATATTTAATGGCTAAGAAATAGATAAATATGAGCATGAATGCACACAGGATCTTGATTGCGACCTGTGCTTTGCTTGGAAGTGTATGCTTTCTCCACCTGCCATGCTGCCCACCAGTCCCCAAACCTGCCGCCCGGTCTGTGAAGGTTTGAGGACAGGAGGGAGAGGGGTGAAAGAAGGAAAAAGAGAAAAAATGCAAGAGGGAAGGGGGAGGCCGAGGGGCTGCGTCTGCTGACTGTGAGTGGATAAGGGTAGGGGGATGGGCCGGAGAGCTGAACTCAGCAGGGGCAGCAGTGTGTGGTCCTCGGGGCATGGGCACTCGGGTGCTCCTGTAAGCTTGCCCTGCTAGGTCAGTTTTCTGTGTCCATCCCATATTTCTAGGGACACAGTCCTGCCTGGGAAATGAGAAATTTGCATAATGCTCAAATTATTATTGATCGCATTGGAACACATTTGCATTTTCAAAATTAGTGTGATAGCAGAATTGACGGCACTTTGGATCAGGAGTTACAAGGTGGGAGGGTCTTTTCTAAAATACGGGCTTCCCTGTCAGGCTGGCCTTGCCCTAAAGTGGCTGTTACTTAGCGCCTATGAGGGTCTGTGTGCTCTGAGTGAGGTTGAGCCCTCTGAAGTCTGTCCCTTCCCTGAACCCAGTGACGGGTCTTCTGAGACCTCAAGGCACCGTACTGGCTTTCGAATGAGTCCAGATCCCACCCATTGTTCTGGGGAGAGTAAACACCAGTGGGGTCAGGACAGCGCCCTGGCTCTGACCCACAAACTCACCAGAGATCTAGTGCAAACAGAATTTCACTGAACCAGGGAGTGGGGACCCCATCAGGGTGGAGGAGGCGGGGGCTCCCCTTTGACTTCGAGGAGAGCGGTGGCATTTGGTGGGAATGTGGTTCTGTACCCCCAGCTCCTGGCTCCCTGGAGCCGCTGCCATGACATATACTCTGGAACTGAGGGGTCTTTGGGGCAGACTCAGGCGGTCTGAGAACTGCTTTCCTTTGCAGCGGAGCCCACAACAGGGCCTCCATGTGTGGGTAATGAGGTCTTGCGAGTGAGTCCTCCTTGGAGCAAAGAGGAAAGAAAAAAAAGGATTGCCCGGAATTTATTAGTCTAATTACATTTTCCTAATGTGGTTGACCCTGGCTCACTGCAGCGAGCTTATCAAAGCAGCAATCATACCAGCATTATTGGAGTTTTAATAAGAGTCAATTGGTTATTGTCCTTGCTGCGTCGGACACCGTAGGCGTAATCCCTGGGGTCCCTGGGGAAGGCAGGGCGCTTGCTTTCCTTGCTGGAAGATTATTTACATTAATAACAAGGATTAGAGACTTGTTTTATGTGTTGGGGGGAAGTGGCGCTTTCTTTGTTTCCAGCTCCTGGCTGCCAGCTGAGTGCCCGCCGGCGCCCCTCTGATGGCAGGAGATCCCTAGGCTGGGAGTCAGGTCCCTGGGGTTCTAGCTGCAGCCCCTACTCACCAGCCACCATGCCTTGCTGTGTGAGCTCAGGCAGGCTGTCTCGCCTCTCTGGTCCCTCTGATGTGAAGTGAGAGGACATGAGTGATAACTATTAGGGTGCATGGGGAGCCCTTTCTTAGCATGTAGCAAGTGTTGACAAGTGAACCAGTCAAACAAAGGCATTGGTGGCAGCTAAGCTCCACCCCTAAGTAGGTATTTATTGTGCCGCAGAGAGTCACACAGTTGTGCATGTGGCATGAGCTTTTCCAGAGCTCCAGCTTGTCCTGGTTCCTTGACCTAACTTGGGGCCGGTCTAGCCTGAGGGAGAAGAGGTCACCAGGGTCAGATTTCCACTCTCCCCCTAGCTGTGTGACTTTGGCAGCATTCTTAGCTTCTCTGTGCCCTAGTTTACCTCTGCAAAGTGGGGATCATCTGAGGATCCCTCACAGGTTGGTGAGAGGATTAGGAGAGTGCTTCTTGCAGAGTGCAAGCAACAGTGCTGGCCTGGGAGGAGGAGGCCGCCTGTGCAAGGTTGTCCTGAGGATGTGGCATGGGGCGCTTATCTGACTTCTCTGCGGGGTGGGGGTCAGAAGTGGTGGGCATCTGCTCTTGCACCAACCCCGAGAGGAAGCTTTTCCTCCCTTTCTTAGGTGAGGACAGTGCAGACCACGTGTGACCCACTGTGGATCCTGAACTAACCAGGGGTTCTCTCAGGCCAAAACTGGGGTGCATTTGGCTCTTGCAGGCAGAAGTGGGTGCTTCTGTGACCGCAGCCTGGCAGATAACTGCTTCCTGCCTCTGACCCCTGTCCTGCACTCCCTCTTCTGCTAATGAGGATAGCTCTCTTGTCTTGTCCACTGCTATGTCCTCAGGGCCAGACACAGCACCTGACACATGGTAGGTATTTAGTAAACATCAGCTCTGCATGGAGCTCACAGTGTGTCAGATGATGACAAGTGTAATAGGAAAAATAAGGTAGGGAATGGGAACGGGATACTGGGGGATTTTAGGGATGCTTGCAAACTTAACTCCCCAGGGTCAGGGAAGGTCCATGGAAAGGGGGCCACCTGAGACTCCAAGGTTGTAAAAGAGCAAGTGTGCTGCTGTTGGGGGCTGGGGAAGGTATTCAGGCAGAAGTATAGCAAGGGCAAAGGCTCTGAGGCAGGTCTCTGCCTGGAGTGTCTGAGGAACAGGAAGCTGTGAGCAAGGGAGTAGTGGATAAGTCAGAACTATCACAGCAGCCTAGGGTGCCAGGTTCTGAGCCTTGGGGTGGGGGGACTGATGGGGAGGCAGCTGGTCCCTGGAGCTGAGTATGCCTCCTTTGGTTTGGCTCCAGCATCTTTGTTCCCATCTCTGGCCATAGGTGTCCCCCTCACCTGGGTGGGTACATCTGCCATGTCAGGCACCCCCTCCTTCTCTGTCATCCCTCCAGTCCTCTTCATTTGCCTGCTTCATGTGCAGGAGGCATGGACCTGGAGGAGAGAGAGGCCTGGGGGTTCCTAGGAAGTGCTCCCTCCCTAGAGTTCTGGGAGAGCCCCATGCTGGCTGGGCCCTCTGGGCCTCCCTCCGCACACTCTGAGAGGACTTAGCTAACCAGAGCAGAATTAAGTCTGCCACTCTCAAAATACAGGTGGGAAAACTGAGGCCAGATGGGACTGGAATTGGCCCAAGTTCATGCAGCAAGTCAGAGACCTGGGGCTGACGTCAGGCAGGATGTCTGGAGCCCAGGGAGCCCAGCTGGACAGGGAAGCAGGGAGGGTCCTGATCCTGTACCCAGCTTGCTCGTCAGATAAGGCGAGTTCTAGCACCATCCCTGGGGTGACCTCACCCTAGAACAGACCAGAGCTTGGTGGCCCTGGTACCTAGGGCTCATGCCACCAAGCTTGCAGAAAAATTCTCAGTAGGCAGCTTTTCCCAGGTGGATTCTGCCATCTGGCATCCACTGGCCCCACCATTGGACACAGGGGTCTAAGTCAAGGGCCATCCAGGGGTCTAATCATGTGTCCGGCGGTGGCAGGCAGCCCTGGTATCTGAGATCCTTGGCCAGAGACATCTGCTGTGGGACATGGCACTCATTGTGTGTGCCAACTGAAAGATGGACCTTTACAGAGTATACTCCAGGCTGTGCTTGGGCTCAGTGGGAAAGAACCTGATGATTGATTAGTGATGTCTTCCGTGACCGCAAGGGAGAGGACTGGTAGCGTGTGTGTTCCCGCTGCCTTTTCCTCTTTTTCCCCTTGTCACACTGTGTGCTCTGGTAGGTGGCATTGCCGGGTGGTGGCGCCTGCTGGCTGCTTTGAATGGGAGACATGTTCTGTTAGTCCCAGATAGTTTGGGGGATGTTGGGAATTGCTTTCTGCTGAGACATGTATTTATCCACAGGTGTGCTTTGCCAATAAGCTGTGAGTTGTCCCCAGTGTCGGGGCAAGTGGAGCAGCTTTAGGAATCTTGGTGGCAGAAGGGGTTTTGCTAGCACCGAACCCTGGGATTCTCCTAGCCTTGGTGCTGGACTTGTCTTTCCCCGGTGGTATCTCACTGACTCAGAAGGGTCACAAGGCTAACATATTTCCCGGACCCGACTCTAGGGTGTCTTTTAGGCTCCTGGGGAGGGGGAACGCAGAGCTGGGGTCTCTGCCAGAGCCCATGAAGGAGCCTGGGTTTAGCTGCTCCCAGAGACCCCTGAACCATCTTTCCTTCCCTCTTGTGTAAAAACTATAGAATTCATGACAGAGTGAGACTCCAACTCAATAACAAACAAACAAACCAAAAAACCTATAGAATTTGTGCCATGTGACTGAAGCCATGTTGTTGGCTGTGGCTGCTGATTCAGAGATGGGCCGGCCACTTTCTGGTGAAACAAATTGCAGGGACCCTGGGATCCCAAGAAGTGGAGTATTCAGGGAAGGACAGTACTCTTAGGGTACAGTCTGCTTCCAGACATAACACTGTGCCTTGGTTATGCTGTGTGGTTTAAGTAAGTTGCTTCCCTACTCTGAGCCTGTCTTCTCTGTTCCAGAGAAGAGGAATGACTAGAACCTGAGGGCTCTTTCTGCCTGGACTGTGGAAACAGGCTGACTTGGGCATAGCGCTGTGTCAATGAGCCTCTGGTTGGTGTGTCTGAGAATCCAAGCCCAGAGAGGCTGGCACCCTAGAGCCTGCTCTCCCAGATGTTGACATGTGTTTGTGCATAGGGGAGTGGTTGTCTGACGGAAGTGCCAGAGTGAAGTGGCTTGTGTGGGGTAGTGGAGGAACTTGTGCACAGGTCCGACCAGGAGACACTGGTGTGTCTGCCTCCCCCCGGAGCTGTTTTACCTGGAGGTGGGGCAGGCAACCCCCCTGGAAAAGCTCCCATCCCTGCCCTGCCCCCAGCTTATACTCCTGTCCCTGCCTCTCCAGCCGTTTCTCCATACACATTGAGACTCCAGCCGTGCTGCACAGTTCACAACTCTGCAGCTGACTGATTTCTCCTCTGGGCGTTTGTACCTGCCAGTGGCTCTCCTGGATCCCTTTTATCCCCTCAGGCCCTCTGGCCTCCTTCAGCACTCAGCTCTGGTGGGCCTCCAGGGAAAGCCTCCTCTGACTTCTGCCTTGGGCCTTACACTTGGAGTGGGTCAGAGGATCGTAGACCATTAAACTTCTTTGCCACCCTGTCTGGGCTTGACTGCTGCTCTGCCATATTGTGTCTGTGTGAATTTGGGGAAATCCTATTGTCTTTCTGCCTGATTTCTCCTCTTCGGATCTTCAGAAGGAGTTAGAACTATGTTAGGATGGGCCAGGCTGTGCTGCATTAATAACGATGCCCTGAAATCTTGGTTTAAAGCAGCCGAGTCTACTTCTTGCCGCTGCTGAAGTCTGAGATGAGCCAAGTGACTCTCATCCATGTCGTGACTCAGAGATGAAACCGACTGATCCGTGGCTCTACCCTCTCAACACGTGGCCTCCGTGATTTCCACTGAAGGGGGCAGAGCACAGAGGTGACCCATTGTCTTTTAAAAGCCTTGTCCCAGAGTGACCACTACCGCTCACGTTTGACAGGTCCAAGCTAGTCTCATGGCCACACTGGGGGCTGGTCTTCTGTTGCTTGGGGAGTGGGACCCGGAAGTGAGTGAGCACTAGGGAATCTGCTATAGACCGTGGGTTCAAAAAAGCTAACAGCCTCTGGTTTAGAACTTGGCTCTAGCAGAGAAGTGGCACGAGCCTGGACAGACCTTAGGGTGCTTCCCATCTCACAGGACAGATGAGAGAACTGAGATCCAGAGAGGGCCAGGGGCTGGCCTGTTGAGGGACCTGGAGTAGAGCCCAGGCTCCCGGTGTTCAGGCCATGTCCTTCTCCCCTTGAGGTTCTGCACACTGCAGCTTGGCCTCCTGCTGTGGGATGCAGGCAGGGACAGAGGCGTCATCTTTGGGGCCCTTGTGAAATGATTTTAAGACCTTGGAAAACATTAGAATTTCAAACCATCCAGCCCTCTTGGAAGTAGACTGGGGGTATGTTAGCAGTAATTTAATTTTTGCTTTGTTTTATTAATAGGATGTAGGAGGTGAGGGGAGGGTGTGAGTCGATGATGGCTGAGGATGCTGGTTTCAGCGCCTGGGCTGATGGTACTAATCCTGAATCAGGAACACTGGAGGAAGAGTGGGGTGGGGGCGTGCTTGGGGGTGGGGGAGATGAACCCGATTCGGGACACACTGAGGCTGAAGGATAGTGAGACAGCTGAGGTGCATCCGGGGAGCTCTGGCCTGAAGTTACAGATTTGGCAACTACTGGTTAATGTCAAGGAGGTTCTAGACTGGGATCTATGGTCTCTCTGGGACTGGGGGCTGGGTTAGTTTCCTGTGGCTGCTGTAACAATTTACCACAGTCCACGTGGCTTAAAACAATAGAAATATATTCTTTCAGAGTTGGGGAGGTCAGAAGACTGAGATCAGTGTCACGGAACTGAAATCAACGTGGCAGCAGTCCTCCTCCCTCCCCTCCAGAGGCTCTAGGTGAGGACCCTTCCTGGTCTCTTTTAGCTTCTGTTGACTCCAGGTGTTCCTTGGCTGGTGACACCATCACTCCAGTCTCTGCCTCTGTTCTCACATGACCTTCTTCTCTGTGTGCCTCTGTGTCCTCTTCTTTTCTTATAAGGATACCGGGAATTTGTAAATTATTGGATTTATGGCCCAGCCTAAGTTCAGGGTGATATTGTCTCAAGATCCGTGATTAATTACAAAGCCCCTATTTCCAAATAAGGTCCTGAGTAGACATAAATTTTGGGGGGACTTATATTGAAGCCACTGCAGGGGTCATCCAGGCTTTAGGAGGTCTGCATGCTACCTAGATCCATATATACAATCCTGTGTGTACATTTTCCCCTGGAAAGACACATAGCTCTTTTTAATTTTTTCAGTGACCCCAAAGATGAGGAACCAGAACTCTCACAGGACCAATCTTTGGCAGGTGGGACTGTGGGGACGACGATGGGTCATGGAAGCACAGAAAGGAGAAGGAACTAGAGAATGGGCCACCATGAAGCAGCATTTGGGGCAAAGAGAACATGGCAGAAAGGTGTTTTGGAGGGCTTGGGGCAGGGGCCATACCTCCTGGGGGCCACAGGCATCTGTAAGAATTGGAATTTTTCAGATACATCCCCAGAAAGAATGTGCACAAGGAACATGCACACCTCTCATGTACACCTCCAGGGGCCCAGACCTCCCTTGTCTCAGCCCCATCCCTGACCATCTGGAGACCCTGGTTAGGACCCCCGCTAGAGGAAGAGAGTTTGAGAAGGACTGAGGGAAGGAAGAGCACTCAGCGCTGCAGGCAGCTCCAGGCGAATCTGGCGGTTAGGTCAGGGGCGACCTTAGCGTGAGGCTGTTGCATCTGCTTCTGGTATTGGGGATTATAAAAGATAATATGGGTGAAAGTGCTCCCTGGTTTAAGCATTAAATTACTTATTTTGTCTTTTTTTGTTAAACTGTATGAAGCAATATCTGTCCATGGTAGGAAAAAGTGAGGAAATACAGATAAGCAAAAGGAGGAGAATCCCTTTAATCTCATTACACACAGATAGCCACGGCGACCGTCTTGCTGTATGACCCTCTGATCCTTTTCCTCTGTATTTCATTTGACACGAATGGGATTGTAATATACATAATCATGTAACTCATATTTTCACCTAAAATATCTAATACATTTTCATTTGTGAAGAAGTGTTCATGAAGCATTTTTACCAGCTGCATAGAATTCTGTTGTCTGGCTGTAATGTAACTTCACCAGTCTTCTGCCTTTGGACAGATTGCTTAGTTTCCTTTCCTTCTTTATAAACAATTCTGTAGTGAACATCCTTGTAGTTGTTTCTTTTGTGCATTTGCTTCCAGGGGGAAGTATGCTGTAAACCGAAACCACAAAGCACTTGCCCAGCATTCCAAAAGCTTCTGTTTGAAACCCGATATGTGTGGAGCTAGTCCTGAGCTACCCCCTACCCTGTGTGGGGCATGGCTTTTAAGGCCCTGTGACCCTTACTGGTCCCATTTGTCAGATTATGCCTGGAGGCTCTCAGTGAAGGTGGTGCAGAAATGGAAACATCTATTGCTTAATGCCTGTGTCCTATAATGAACTGTCTTGGAGTAGAGGAGTCCCATTCCTGCTGCCTTTTGGCTCTCTTGTGGCTTCTGCAACCTTCCTTGTGTGTTCCCAAGATACTTAATTTCTCAGGAGGTTTAAGAGATCTAGAACTTGCACGGTCGTTGGGCTGCAGATGTCGGCCTCTTCTGCAGACAAGCTGCCCCTTGCTCATTTCCATTCTCAGGATAAACTCTAGTTTTCTGGGGAAGCTTCTCTGAGGCTCCACTGGCCTGGAATTCTGGCATAAAACACAGCTTTTGGCCTGGGTTGGTTCAAAAGGGATATCTTGACCCATTGACTGAAAGCCTTTGAATTATTAATAATTTGGAGCTTAGGAACTCTGAGGTGGGTCCAGTGTCACCCTCTAGGTCTAAACAGGGGTCCACCTTCCATGCTGCCTTTCACTGTGCAGACTGGCCAAGTTTTTTTTTAATCATTCCGGGCCTCAGTTGTCTAGTCTCTGATACGGGAAGCCAACTTATCCCTTATGTGCCACATAGAAATGTTACAAAGCGAGTTACGTTGTCCCCTGTGGGTGGAGAAAAAGTACCATAGACTTGTAAGAATGATTTATAATAATCCATTTTCCCAGGAGCTGTTACTCTTTGGAAATGGAATTTTTGTTCTTTTTTGTCCCTTTTTTTCCTTTTGAGAGCTGTATAGAACATTAGGAAAGAGATTATGATCTTCACATGCCAGGTACCATGAGGGACTCTTCTCAATGCTAAGGCAAACATTGAGACATTTAATCCTCCTAAGGCAAGCACCACACTTCTTCCTCTTTTACAGACAGAGGAAACTGAGGCATGGGAAGCAGTATGGTATGCTAAAAGCATGGGCTGTGGAGTTAGACGAGATGCAGCATGGGATTGGGTACCTGGCAGAGCCCGTTTGAATGCTTGTTGGACCACTTACTTAGCTGTGTGATGAGCCTCTGTTCCCTCATCCGCAAAAGAGAAGCGACACCTGCTCCTGGGTCCATGGGAATCACTTCAGTAGCTGGCCTGGCTTACTTAGTGTGTGTTGGCAAACACATGGCAAGCCATTTTCACTGGAAAAGATCCATGGTGCAGTGTACCACTGATTCTTGGTGGGAGGATTTGGACTGTCCTCTTCTGTTCCAGGAGATAAGAGCACCTACTAGGTAGATAGTTGTGATGACTAGATGAACAAATGCTGGTGAGCTCCTTAATGTAGTAGATAACTCAAGAGTCCACTTCTTCTTCCATCTCCTTGTCCCCTTGCCGGTCCGTCAGTGTCTTAGATGTCAACCCTGCCCCCCCCATCATGCTAGGGATGCTTGTAGGATCCTTTGCTTGAACTCAAAGAACCGCAAATAGTTGTTAGATAGTTTATATCTGCTGTTCTTTATCCTAATGCTCATTTCTTACAGTTATTGGCATCTATTTTTAGTGCACACTTTTATGTTTTAACTTGATGAGCATATTTTCTCTTGCTGCATAACTGCATGACAAATGACTACAGATTTAGAGACTGAAAACAACACACATTTGTTATCTTACTGTTTCTGTGAGTTGGGAGCCCAGACAAAGCTTAGCTGGGTCTTGTCAGATCTCAAAGGGCTACAGTGAAGGTATTGACTGGGCTGTGTTCTCATCTGGAGGCTGGACTGGGGGAGAATTACTTCCAAACTCATCCAGGTTGCTGACAGAGGTCATTCCTTGTGGCTGTGTGACCAAGGGTTCCTGCTTATTTCTGACTTTCAGCTGGGCCTGTCCTTAGATGTTGTACCTCACCCTCAACTCCCAGAGGGTCCCGCAGACCTCTGCCATGTGGCCCTCTCTGGAGACGGTTTGCAGCATGGCACTTTACTTCTTCTTGTCCAGCAGGAGAGTCTTCCTCTCTGCAGCCTAAGATGAAGTCTAATAGAATGAAACACAATCACAGGATGGATGCTCCTTCACCTTTGCCTGGTCCTATTGGTTAGAAAGAAGACGCAGAGCCCACCCACACTCAAGGGGAGAGAATTACACAAGGATGTGGATCACTGGGGTCACCCTCAGGTGTGTCATACGCAGTGAGTTTAATAAGCTGACAGTTTATTAAAATGATATGAGGCCAGAGTGTGGTGGTTCACATCTGTAATCCCAGCACTTTGGAAGGTCGAGGTGGAAGGATTGCTTGAGCCCAGGAATTTGAGACCAGCCTGGGCAACACAGTGAAACCTCTTCTCTACAAAAAATAGATTAGCTGGGTGTGTTGGTGCACGCCTATAATCCCAGCTACTTGGGAGGTTGAGGTGGAAGGATCACCTGAGACCAGGAAGTTGAGGCTGTGGTAACTTGTGATGGTGCCACTGCACTCCAGCCTGGGTGACAGAGTGAGACTCTAATTCAGAAATAAATAAATAAATAGATAGATAAAAATCTTTCGTAAAGTGACATAAAATAAGAGATATTAGCTCAGAGCACTTTCCTCAGAGCTAAGCATGTACAGTCCATTTTGGTTATCAGTTGTCTGTTTGCCTGTGGTTCCAGACTGTGTTCTGGAGAGTTAAGCGTATGCGATAAATAAGTGACTTAGCCTCTTACTTAGAACCAATTTGTTTTTCTTATCTAAATGACCTGAGTTGAGAGGAAGAATGGGGAAAGAAAGGGAGCAGGACCCCAAAGGGATAAAGGAGGGAGGAGACATGGACATTTCTTTACATACTTGTGCAGATACCCTTTTATAGACAGTTTGTGTACGTGCATTCATGTTATATTATAAATTTTAGTGTAATTTTTTCCTTTGCTTAACCTAACCCTCCTTCAGGGACATCTCCTACCCTGGAGCCCATGTTAACAGTCTCATATAGATCTTTTTCATATTTTCCATCTCTTATAGTCATTTACAAATGTGTATGAATATTTTTACATCCCTGGATCTTCCTTACTCCACTGTGCCCTGGGGAAACTCTCACACACAGGTAGCTATAATTCTAGTGCATTCTTTTTACCAGTTGTGTAATATTCCAGGGTGTAGATGTACATAACTTACTTAGCTGACCACTCCCCTGCTGACCGGAGTTGGTTTCACTTCTTGTTTTTTACCATAATCAGCTCTGAGATAAACCTCCTTGCACGCACACATATCCTGTGGCACCAGTTTTATTCCTCTGGGGTATAATCGCAGGAGTTGAATTGCTGGGCCAAAAGGTTTGTGTACTGTTAATTTTAATAGCTGTTGCCAACTGGATTCCCCAGAG
Source organism: Carlito syrichta (assembly GCF_000164805.1). Taxonomy (NCBI): domain Eukaryota; kingdom Metazoa; phylum Chordata; class Mammalia; order Primates; family Tarsiidae; genus Carlito; species Carlito syrichta. The sequence continues at coordinate 121,109 of NW_007067385.1, read as the reverse complement.
GCTGTAACACTCCACATTTCCCCAGTATTTTGAGAGGAGTCATTTTCCCTGTATCCTGCCAGCAAGAGAGATGTTTCAGGTCTTGTTAGTTCTGCTGGCTGAGAGGTGTAAAGTGAAGTTTCCTTGTTACTTTTCATGTGCGTTTCCCACAAGCAGTGGGCCCAGCAGCCTTTCATCCCTTGGCCCATCGGACACTGCTTGTGAATCTCGCTGTGAAATGCCTCTGCGAATCCTTGGCGCGTTTCTGTGAGGGGTCCTGTGTTCCCTTCTTGTCTGCTTGTCACTCTCTGTGGCAAGTAGCAAGTAGCATAGATATTAACCCTATTTTTGACTTCTGTGTAGCAGTTATTTTGCCAGAGACATTGAGTTGTCTGTTCACCTTGTTTATGGTCCTTTGTATCAGACCATGCAGAAGTTATGAGTTGTTATATAGTTTAAAAGTCTTTTTTCTGTGGCTTCCAGGCCTCTGGTGTCAGTTAAGAAGTCTGTCTTACCTACACATGTGCTTTACTTTTGTATCCACAGTTCATGCTCACAAACATTTACCGAGCATATAATCCATGCCAGGCTCTGGGCTAAACACCACAGAAGTGGGGCACACAAGATATAGCTCTGCTCTAAGGAGCTAGCGTCACTCAGATCTTTACAACATCATGATAGAGCACAGGCTGCTAGTTAGCTGGGGCCAGGGGTCAGGGAGGGCTGTGACTTGAGCTCAGAGCTTCCCAGTCAGGATACAGGTGTGCCCAGGTCTGAGACCTTCAGTCCTCAGAGCAGCTAGACAGGGTTGGGGTGACCATAGCCCTCAGGAAGGTCACCACCTGCCACAGACTGTCTCATTCATTTATGCTGCACAGATATCATTTTCTGTGTCTTCCATGTTTGGATGCTCCCAGGATGATGGCTGAGTTAGCCAGATGAGGAAGGAGGGTGGGGAGAGGGAGCTCCTGAGGAAGGAATGGCAAGAGGTGTGGCAGGAGGACTTGTGCTACCCGAGGAGTCCCACCCGGGGCCACAGGAAGGGTGGGCGCAGGGGAGGTCTAGGGGTGTGGGGAGGGGCACCACCCAGCTGCAGAAGGCCTCGTGCAAACCAGAGAGGGACCGAGTGCGAAGCCTACCGCGGAGGGTGCGTGCTGGAACGGGGAGCTGGACTCGGGCACTTCGCCTCCTTTCGAGCTTATCTGAGGAGGGAGGACAGGGCCCGCGTGTGCCAGCTGAGCTCCTGGCATGCCCAAGGACATCTCCAGGCTTGCTACTCTTATCAGTGGTTGCCAGAGGAGGTGCATGTATTCACAGAAGAGCAAGAAGACCCAAGGAGCACAGGAGACAGAATTGGAACTGTGTTTCTATTTGTGTTCTCATCTCCTCCTCCAAAGGTATATTTTTGTGTGCTTAATGATGTACATGATATTAGGAAGGCAATGCATTTCCTAATTATAAACAAATATATCCTGGGACACATGCACAATCAGAATTTGGGAGACCACTGCTCTTAGTGGGGTGAGGTGTTGTGACCCCCTGTCCCACCACCTTCAGCCACCCACGGCTGCCCTGAGAGTGAGGGGACCCCTGTAGAAGGGAGGGACACTCATGTGAGTAGGAGGTTAGGAGAGTGATTGCTGGGAAGGAAGTGACCTCTTCGTGCTCCACAGGGCTGACACCTTCTCATATGTCACCTCCTTGGACCAGCCTTCTCCACCCCAGTGCCCCTCGTGTTATTTTAGACTGTCCTGTAGAATGTCGCTTGTAATTGTAGTTACACTGCCTGTTTCCCCATTAGACTGCGAACTCCATGAGAGCAGGGACTGAATGTCTCAGTTCTGGTGGTATCTCCAGCACCTTATACAAGTGCCTGGCACAAAGTTGACCTTGGTACCTAGCCACAGTGTACGAATGGATGTGTTGAGCACCTGTGAGGTGTTTTCTATACCTTATTTATTTCCATGCTCCATAAAGGTAGCCATCATTATCTCCATTTGGTAGGCAAAAAAATGTGGATTCAGAGAGGTTGAGTAACTTGCTCTAGGTCACCCAGCTATTTGGATACAGGGATGGGAGAACGAGAACTCCTGTTTTAGAAGTACCTGCTAAATGCCTGGCCCTGACCATGCCTTCATACCACCTCACTGGCTGTGAAGATCAAACCTTTTTCACAGAAGAGTAAACTGAAGCTCAGAGATGAGAAGCGACTTGCCGAGGCCACACAGGGAGCAGGAGAGCTGGAATTTGAACCCAGGTTTGAATCAGCTCAAGGGCTCAGTGGTGGCTCTGGGGTCCTTAAGGGGCACACGTGGGCACAGACTGAATGCCGGCACCCCTGGCAGGCACCCCCTGTGGGCAGGCAGCGTGATGAGAGCTGGCTGGGTCAAGCCACCTGGTGGTAGGCACTGGGCCACGGGCAGCAGGCCCTGGAGCCAGCCTGATTTGCCTGTCTGACGAGTAGGGTAATGTTTTATGCATGGCGCCTAATTTTGCCCCGGCAGCCTCTGGCTATATTTAACACCATTAATCATTATTGTTGGCTCTGAGGGGATAGATCCCTGATTAGTGTCAGAAACATATCACACGAGGAGGGGCGAGAAAAAATCAGCGCTCGCCCCCAGCCTGGTTTTTTCCAGCTGGAGATGGGACTTGCATTCCGCCACCATCTCCCTGCCATCTGCACGGCTTCCTGGGCTTGGGATTCCCGCCCTCGTCAGCCTCGTCAGTGCCCGCCTCCCGCCTGTCTTCGGGCTAGAGCCAAAAGCCCCTCCTGGTGCCTCAGTACCCCCTCTTCTTTGCATCAGAGGACTGTGTGACTCAGCCAAGTGAGAACTGCTTCTATCATAGCTCAAGAAAGAGCGCATCAAGCGCTGACTCGACTTCTATGGTAGGCGAGTATCTGTGCTCAGGGCCTTATCCATCTTCGGGACTCTTTCCTTCCTAGAAGGTGTGCTTTCAACCCCTCCTGTCACGTAGGGAAACTGAGGCTTAGAGCTAGATTTCATAGGCTTGAGGCTGGTTTGATCACTTGTGTGGAAACACCCTCCCCCACTTATAAAGAACTGCGTGGCATTGTATGATCATGTGATTTTTGCCTTCAAACATCTGAAGGGGGCTTCAGAAGGTATCCAGTTCAGGCAGGCGCACAGTGTCTTATAATCAAATGACACCATGTGCATAGACCAGAGATTCATGTACAGCATTCATTTTCTGCTCCCTTCGGGCCTTGGATGGGCAGCTGAGGGTCCTTTCTGTGTGCTTCCCTCCCCCTGGGACCTGTCTCCCTCCCCCTGGGGCTCTGCTTGTCCTGTCACCACCTTTGTGTTGACGTTGGGGACAGTGGTTCCTTGTTTCCTTTCAGAGTTGATGAGACTCTTTCCTGAGCTGAATATCTGCTCTCCTGCTCATAGCGATGGCCTCTCTTGGTGTGACTTGGGGGTTCTGCTAAGAACCTTCCCCAGCAGGGGTGACAGTGGGAGATAAAAGACCAGGTGAGGTCAGAGGAGCCTATCCTACCATCTCTTGTCACCCAGGGTGGTGGCAGAATGAAGAGGCAGGAGAACCCAAGAGGTCAGTGGAGCGGGGTAGGAAATGGACCCAAGAGGCAGGGCTCACTGGAGGACGGGCTCTCCCTCTGGGGCGCAGGAGGGGACAGGACCACTGTTGGGTTCATGTCTGTATCCTCAGGGCTGAAAGTCTTCTTGTCCCAGGAGAGAGAAAGCCCGGGTGGACTATTGATCATTGGAAAGCTCCCCTGCCAGCAATGTGCCCAAGCAGGCATCTTCTGACTTTCTTGCACAGTTGACTGGTGCCACCCATGTCACTAGTGCCAGATGCCCACCGGGGGACGAAAGCGGTCTTTCCCAAGCAAGGGCTGGCCTGCCTGCCTTTTGTTTCAGATCCAGGGTCTCCAGGTTAGATGGCTCTGGGGACCTGTGGCCTGAACAGTTCAAATCCTGCAGCTGGAGTTGGGAGTGGCCAACTGGGTCCCTCATACCCTTACATATGTGGAGGTGATCCATTGTGAGCACCTACTGTGTGCATGACCCTGTGCAAAGGACTATCTTTGTAACTGGTTAACTGAGGGGTCTCGATGCTTCGTGGGGAAATGGGAGATGGCTTTCATTTTCCACTTGTTGCTTTTAATGGAATTTGAATCTTCAAGTTCCTCTTTCTTGGACATTGATGTCTTTGGGGAGATTTCATTATTTTCTGGCCATTTACAGTTGTTAAAATGCAATCTGATCCATTTTAGAGCCTGGGATCTCATATCTCCTCTGAAGAACTCTATTTCATTCCCATCCCCCAGGCTTTTCCAGACTCCTGGGATTGAGGTGGGGGCCACCTGTCCTGCTTTGTTCTGCCCATCTGGTGGCTCCTGCACCCTCCCAGCCTCTGACTTTTGGCCTGTGCTCTCCCCACAGTCCTGCCCCCTCACGGCCAAGGCTGTGCCCTTCACAAGGCTAACCTCTTTCATGTGTGACCTGTGTGGGGAGAGTTGGCGTTGGGGCGGATTCTGCTGTCCTCTGGTCAGTCCTGCCTCACAGGGGACAGGAAGGGGGAAGGTCTGGCCCCCGTTATGGGCAGTTTCTTGTCACTTCTTTCTATATTCTGGGGATACTTTGATCCTCTTTTCCTTCATTTTGACTTCAACTATAATTCCAGGGCACCAGGAAAAGTCCCACTTACGTTCTTTTTTTGAGACAGGGTTCACTCTGTCACCCAGGCTGGAGTGCAGTGGCACGATGGCATGGGGTGCTGTGGCTCACTACAGCTTTGAACTCCTAGGCTCAAGCCTCAGCCTCTCAAGAAGCTGAGACTACAGGCACATGCCACTTTCTTTCTTTCTTTCTTTCTTTCTTTCTTTCTTTCTTTCTTTCTTTCTTTCTTTCTCTCTTTCTCTCTTTCTCTCTTTCTCTCTTTCTCTCTTTCTCTCTTTCTCTCTTTCTCTCTCTCTCTCTCTCTCTCTCTCTCTCTCTCTCTCTCTCTCTCTCTCTCTCTCTCTCTCTCTCTCTCTTTCTCTCTTTCTCTCTTTCTCTCTTTCTTTCTTTTTCTTTCTTTCTTGAAATGGGTTCTCGCTTTGTTGCCAGGCTGTTCTTGAACTCCTGGCTCAAGTGACCCTCCCATCTCTACTTCGTCCGGAGTGCTGGGTTATAAGTGTGAACCGCTGCGCCCAGCCACTTGCGTTCTTCACTTGTAGATTCCTTTTGCTGACCCCCTCACAGCCACCCTCCTTAGTTTATGGGATTATTCCCATTGACAAATGAGGAAACAGAAACTCAGAGAGGTGCAGTCATTTGCCCAAGGCTACTCAGCAGTGGATAGAGGGTAAGATTTGAACCCAGGTCTGGCTAACCTTAACGCGTTTGGTTAAGAGTCTGGTGGACTGGAATCACAGCTCTGCTACTTCCTAGCTGTGTGACCTACAGTTATTTAACTTCCTTGGCTTTGGTCTCCTCATCTGTAAAATGAAGTTGATGATTAACAACAATACCCAAGGTTGTTAGGAGGATTAAGTACATGATCTATCACAAGACTCATTGCATCACCCGCACTGTGCCCTCTAGGCCCCACAGAATAAATGGCTTTCAGGGGAATAGATGTTGACCAGCCAACAGTTACCATGTGTTCATTGTATTTCCTTCTTTGCTTTGGCTGCTAGGAAGCTCAATCAAATTGCTCACAGGCACCTTCCTGGTTTCATCTTATTTTCTACTTATCTCTTTGCTGTATTTTTTTTTTTTTTACTTAATTGTGTCTTAATTCCTACTATATGAAGTTGCATTACATTGTAAATTCCTATGTGAAGCGTGGTTATCCCAAGCTGATGCTACCATCAGAAGGTAAGTTGTAGGAAATGCAGAGATCCCCGAGAGTTACTCTTCAGATTGCGGCCAGTCCTTACTCCAGGAAAAAGCATCTTTGGAAACGAAATGCTCTTGTGGAAGTGGTGGTGGGGTGATTAGCAATACTGGCTCCTCCCTCTAAGGCTTTTTATGCTGAAGTGGTAGGAGAATCTGCTGATAGTGTCTGCAAAGGAGGAGTACATGGGGTCACGGTGTCAGCTTAAGATCTTAATGCAGAAAATCCCCAAATAAGAGGCTTAAACGATATGAAGTTGGCTTCACTCCAGTTCAAATAGTTTCAAGGTGGGTGAGTCCCAGCTGGCATAGGCCCCATAGTCTAGAAGGATCTAGCATTCCTCTCTTTAGTGCTGTTGTGTGATAGCTTCCATTCTCAACATCACCCTTGTCCCAAGGCTGTCACCGGAACTGGCCATCTTGTCCTACATTAAGTCACCTCCATCTCCCCATCCCCATCTTTAATTCTCCTTAACTAGCTCAGGGCCGCACCCAGCTTCAAGAGCAGCCTGGGAGGAGTCTTCATTCTGTGTAAATGTGGGCTTCTCTGAGCCCATTTCCTGCACTATAAACACCCTGACTACCTTGCATGGCTCTTGTGAGGATTAACTAAGAATGTAGTAAAGTATAACAGGTGTTCTGCAAATGTAAATTGCCTTCTATTTTTAGTTTTCTCTGCCCTCCACTTCTTGGGAACAAGAGGGATGCTTTAGCTGCATGAGAAAAGATTTAGGAGCTATATAAAAAGGGAACTCTTTGCTAGGGAATGTCATAGCACATTACAGAAAGTGGGGTAATAGGTTCCCTTTGACTCCAATTAGGGAAGCAGTGAAACAGATACTGAAAAGGGGAAGGGTCCTGTGTCGATCACTAGAGGTTAGATGGGGGTAGCAACAGCCCAGCCCCTTAGAAGGACCTCACCTGCCCTTTGATTCTGAAATCCTGCCGTGATTATCTTCCCAAAGTTCAAGGTGGTACATGCCATTCATGTACAAGGCAGCTCAAGTTCAAGGTGGTACATGCCATTCATGTACAAGGGTTTAAATGTGCAGCTGTTTTCATCCTCAAGATGAACTCAGGCAGTTCCAAGACTGTCTGCACACCAAGCCCCCCGGCATGGGGCACAGTACTGTGCAGCGTCTCATTCTTCTGATGCCCCTTTCTGCTGGGGCTGAACCCCCAGGAACTCCTCTTGGGCTGTTAAAAGCCAAGCTCATGCGGGAGAGAACCCAGCTGGTGGCTCATGCTGCTCCATGGGGGCTGCTGGGACAGACGCTCTCCCTGGGCGTCTCTGCAGGGTGGAGATGAAGTCAGCAGTGGGACAGCAGGTCCTGGGGATCCCTAGCTGTCCTGGTGACTGAGCATGCCCAGACCAACTCCGCTGGAGACGGTTTGGTTCTCTGAAGGAGAAGAGGGAAAAGGAGGAACAGGAGGTGGTTTGGGGTAGGCGTTAACTTGATGGAGGGAGTGGGATGCCTGTGAGTGTGTGTGTGTTTGTGTATGTGTGTGTGTGTTGGGAGGGGCTCCAGCGCTGCTGGAGTGATGGGCATCTGAAGGTGAGTTAGCAAATGCAGGTGCCTTCCCGATCTCATTTAATCCTCACCATCCCCTGAGAGGTAGCCATTACTTCCCCGCTTAATACAAGAGAAAATCAAGACTCGGGGTAGTTGGGCAACTTGCGCATGGTCAGTGGCAGCCAGTGGTATATATGGAGACTCTCAAGTCCAGCTTTGACACTTACTTAGCTTTGCCCTCAACTTCACTTGGGGTAGACAGGGATGGTCCCCACTGGGGTGAGGAACGCTCTAGCTTCTGGCTTACGGTTACCCTGTAGCCCATCCAGGATTCTGAGCCCGGATCCACATGGCTGCAAAAGCCGACCATGTGCTTGATCTTGTCATCTGACCTCTTCCCGCTGGTCTCTTCTTTGACAACTGACAGTGTGCTCCGAACTTGGACTGCATTGAGTAGGGAGGTCTAGGTGATAGCTTGCTGGAGTGTTAACTTGTGCTTGAAGTATCAACTCGCTAACTTCCAGGCTGGGAATCTCCAGAAACTGGCTAACTTCCAGGCTGGGAATCTCCAGCATGATAGAGTTTGGATAGCACCGGCCCTCCAGCAGCAACTAGACCAGCCCTGAGGGCCCAGGGGGGTGGCAGAGCCCACTCTTGCCACTGACTGGGCACCTTGTGTCCCAGCCTGCTCCAGGGACCTTCCTGGGCCTCCCCAGCAGCCCTGGGGCAGTGTCTACACTCCTGGCCTTGGATCCCTGGGTTGCAGGCTGATAGCTGCAATCTGTAGCACCTGCTACTGAGAGGCGCTTGGTCCAGCAGGAAGAACTCAGACGGACAGATGGGCTGAGACCGACCTTTCCTGCTGCTCTGTGGTCCTGTCTCCACTGTCTGGGAACCTCAATTTTTTCATCTCAGTGGTCAGGATGGCAGCTGCCACATGCTAGGGCTGCCATGGCAGTTGACGATGACATTAATATCGTGGCTAAACCCTGCTGTGAGCGCTTGATGCATGGCAGCTATTAGCCATGATATTAGGGTCCCTCATCTCTCTCAGGACCCGCCTCTCTGATGCTTCTAGAACTGACTTCATGCCACGTTAGTGCTTCCCAAGCCGTGTTCTGTGGACATGAGTGCTCTTGAGAGGAGTGTTCTATAACCAGTAGTGTGTGGGAGACACTGTTAAATAGTCTCCTCGGGGTCTTTGACCGGAAGCACTGCCACTATAAGGGGATCAGGGCCAAGTCCATAGCATTTATGAATCATCTTGTTCTCCCTCCAGAGCGCAGTGTAGTGTGTGGTTTAGAGAATATTCCAGAAGCTCATGGACCTGGGAATGGCTCTAGCGACTTCTTCCACTTACCGGCTGTGTCTTACCTCTCTGAACTTTAGTTGCTTCATCTGTAAAAGGGCGGGGGGAGGTGGAGTCCCCGGCCTCCAATGACTATGAGAATTAAATGGTATCATGCAGATAAGGCAGTTATCGCAGGGCTTGGCCCACAGTGGCGAACGGGAGCCATGGTTTCCAGCAGAGTGGAGTGTGGAGGGGGAGGAAGAAGTCTGACCTGGCTATAAGAGAGATGCGCTGGGACCTGGAGAGTCGGAGTGGGGCTGAGGACAGAGCTGCGGGAGGATGTCCCCCTTTCTCTGGAACGATTTTTTTGTGTAGCCACATCCTTGGGTAAATTCATCATCCAAGTCATCTCCACCATGTCTCCACTCTAGGGGCGCCTGGGTTCTCTCCCAGGATCTCAAAGAATTAGCTAATTAAGCTGATTTGCCCAGAAGGCAGGGGTCGCTTCAGTGTGTAATTCTGTGAAACGTGCAGTGTAACTAGGTAGCTATAATCAACCCTAGTTCTGCCTTCTGTCTCTTTCTGAATTAGGTAGCAGAAGTGCTATAGGGAGTGGGCGCACACGGTCACTTCACACCGTAAACACTTGCCACCTGCGAGGTGCCCCAAGGAGCTCACGGTCTAGACAGAGCACTGGACCAGCAAATGTGCAGTTAGATGGTGTCTGGGGAGGGCCTGGGGGCAGGGATGGGGGAACCTGCTGATGCTGGGAGGGAGGACCAGGTGGCACGGTGGAGTAGGTGATGCAGAAGTGCTGGCTCTTAAGGAAGCAAAACGAATCACCTGGAGGGTCCTGAGCCTGGGAAGGACATTTTAGGCTGGGAGACACAGAGACACAGACCCATTCAGGGACCCACAGAATATTCTTGGGAACTCTGTTTCAAGATTTTAGTGTGAGTCGTCCTGACCCTGTAAGGGGTCCAGGGCCAGGTGCACTTCCTCAAACTTGTCCAGCAGCTCTCTCATTCTCTGCCAGGATGACTGAGACGCATGAGACTGCCTTGCATTCATTCCTTCCAAACGTGCTTTTCAAACACACAACTTGCTTTTCTTTGATCTTTCTGTTTGTCCCCCAGCTGAAGCACGTTCATGACAGTCTGCCATTTGTTTGGCCAAGGGCCCTGTCAGATTTTCACTTTTTAAAACTCATTCAGGACTGGGCATGGTGGCTCAAGTCTATAATCCCAGCACTTTGGGAGGCTGAGGTGAGCAGATTGCCTGAGCCTGTGGTTCAAGAACAGCCCGGGCAACTTGGTGAGACCTCATCTCTACAGTAAAAATCAAAAAAGTTAGCCATGTGTGGTAACGTGCACCTGTAGTTCCGGCTACTTGGAAGGCTGATGTGGAAAGATCACCTGAGCCCAGCAGGTTGACACTGGGGTGGCCATGAGCATGCCACTGCACTCCAGCTTGGATGATGGAGTGAGACTCCAATTTAAAAACAAACGAACGAAAAGCCTTATTCATTCCCCATCCTTGAACCTGTTCCCCCTGGTGGGAATATGTGCTTGTTGCCCTGAGATATGCGTGCATCTGTGGAAAGTAAGTGGGTGTTTGCCCTAACCACTGTCACTAGCCTTGTGCTACTCAGGACCTCGTTTGACTTCTTTGCCATTTCCACTGCTCACTGTTTTCTTTTTCTTTTTCTTTTTGAGTTGGAATCTCACTCTATCACCCAGGCTGGAGTGCAGTGGCACACTCATGGCCACCCCAGAATTGACCTGCTGGGCTCCAGAGATCCTTCTGCCTCAGCCTTTCAAGTAGCTGGAACCATAGGTGTGTGCTATCACGCCCAGTTTATTTTTGATTTATTGTAGAGACGAGGTCTCACCAAGTTGCCTGGGCTGGTCTTGAACCCATGGGCTCAGGCAATCCACTCGCCTGAGCCTCCCTGAGTGCTAGGATTACAGGCTGAGTCACCAAGCCTGGCCCCCTTTTTTTTTTTTTTGAGTTGGAGTCTCACTCTGTCGCTCAGGCTGAAGTGTGCAGCCTTGACCTGCTGGGCTTAGGCATCCTTCCACCTCAGCCTTCCAAGTAGTTGGAACTACAGGCATGCTACCACACCTGGCTTATTTTTTGATTTATTTTAGAGACGAGGCCTCACCAAGTTGCCCAGACTGCTCTCGAACCCCTGGGCTCAGGCAATCCTCTGACCTCGGCCTCCTAAAGTGCTGGGATTACCGGCTGAGCCACTGTGCCCACCTACTCACTGTTTTCAAGATGTACCTGCATTGCTCTGAAGCCCACTCACCAGCAAGGATCACTCTTGACCCAGCCCCTCCTTGCGTGGTATCCACTTTGGCCACCTCCCAGCTTCTCATTCCAACGATGCTCTGGAAACGTCTTTGTAAAGGGTATCATGGGCTTGGAGAGCATGTCCTCTCTGGGGCATGTGCCAGGTCACCAGGATGTGCATATGGAGTTCCACCAGGTTCCTGGATGCCCTTTCGGGAGGGCCACCAGGTCACTCCCACCAGCAGGCCTGGAGCTGCCTTTCCCTGTCTCCACTAGCACTTGTTGGTGACTTTCTAGATTTGCTAATATGTGTGTGGAAAACATCTTGTCGCTTGACTGCATGTGTCACCAGTGACCATCTCTTCCTACGTGTGCTGGCTGCTTGGATTGCTGGTCTCTTGAGTGGAAAAAAAAAGCTACATGCATTGTCCATCCCCTCATCATGTTGTCTTTTTTTCCTGTTGGTTTCTAAGTTTCTTACTTGTCACTTTTAGACATTGCTAGTATCGCCTCCATTTTGATGCATTTGTTAAATGTGTCTGTGTTTTCACTGAATAGAAATCGATCATTTTTAGGTTGCTACATCTCTGTCTTTCTTTTTCTCTTTTTTTGCCTTAGAAATTGTGTATATATGTGTCTTCTGTCATGTTTTTAGAAGTCCTTCCCTATACTGAGGCCAAAAGATTCGCCCAATCTGTTCCCTTAGCTTTATAGTTGTACTTTTTAAATTTAGGTCTTTAATCCATCGGGGTTCTGTTCTGTGTCTCTGTCTGATAAACTCACAGCCTCATTTTCCTCCATACTGTACAGCCCCCTATCCATCCGTCTCCGTTTCAGGAGCTGCCTTTGTGGTACTTCTGCTAGGCACACAGGAGGCTCCTTTTCTGAGCTCTCTGCACTTCCGCCAGCCTGCTGCTTTTCCATGAATGCCTTGGCTGTTGGGATAGCTGAACCTCTGGGCATCTCTTAATTCCTTAAAGGCAGAGGTTTTGCTCTTCTTTTTCAAGATTATGCAATTAGTGGACCTTTTTTTCTTCTAGGCAGTTTTCGAATTCATTGACCACATTCTCTAAAAAAAAATCCCACTGTAATTATTCTTGAAATTGCATTAAAATATCTATATTACTTTGGGGAGTTAACATTTGAACAGTGTTAATGTGATATTTAGTTACCTTTTTGGTTATTTTAATAATTTAACATTTTTCTCCATATAAGTCTCCAGCATCTGGGCCCATTCTACAATAGTTTATATTTTTTAAATTGATAATGTGAATGGGATCTCATTTTCTATTGTGTTTTCTAGGGTGCTATTGCTAATGTAGAAAATGCTATTAATTTTTAAGTGGATCATTCTGAACATGTTCAGATTCTATTGGCTTTTTTCTATAAATGATGACACTATCTTAAATGTGAACAGTGGTCGTTTTCCCTCTTCTTCCGATTATTTGGCGTTTTGTTCCTTCTTGTCCTACTGCGTTCGCCAGGACCCCAGTGCCATGGCAGTAGTGGCCAACTTCTTTGCCTTAGTCCTAATCTTGAAGGAAACAAGGCTCAGATTCTCAGCTGAGCATAACATTTGCTATGGGTTTTACTGTGTAGCATTTATTCAGTGTTTATTTATAAACTATATTTTATTTAATAGTTTGTTAACTTGTTTTATACGTTTAAATACTTCGAATTGGGATATGTGTGTCCATTTATACTCTTCCCCTTGACTTTGAAGGAAATTCTCTTCAATTCCTCATTTGAGTTTTTTTTTTTGAGTTGGAGTCTCACTCTGTCGCCCAGACTGGAGTGCAGTGGCCGCTCCCGGCCACCGCAGCCTCGACCTGCTGGGCTCCGGCGATCCTTCCGCCTCAGCCTTCCGAGTAGCCGGAATTACAGGCGCGCGCTACCACGCCCGGCTGATTTTTTGATTTATTGTAGAGATGAGGTCTCGCTGCCCAGGTGGGTCTCGAACCCGCAGGCTCAGGCAATCCACTCACCTCGGCCTCCCAAAGGCGCGGGATTACAGGCTGAGCCTGGCTCTCGTTTGAGTTTTTAAAATAAATAGATGTTAAATTTGATCAAATGCATTTGCCAATCTATTGAAATAACTTTTGCACTTCTATGCTAAATCCTACTCTGCCTGAAAGTCTTTACAAAGGCTTTTTGATGTGCCAGACTGTATTGTGGGTGCTTTATAAATATTAACTTCCTTAATCCTTATAGCAACTCTATAGAGCTAGGTGCTATTTATTATTGCCTTCATTAAGATAAGACAAGGTAACCCAGAGAGGCTATTTAGCTTGCCCAAAGTCACACAGCATTTGCAGAGCCAAGGGGAAAAGTATAAATGGACACACATATCTCAATTCTAAATATTTAAACTTATAAAACAAGTTAACAGACTATTAAATAAAACATATTTATCCTCCTATCTGAGAAATATACCTTGATAAAGATAAAATTTACGAGATACCGAGATGACTCAATTTAGCTGTGATTGTACATTTTTGTATTCTGTTGATAAGTCTGAGATGTTTAGATGAGTAATAAATTCATACATAACTCATACATTATATATTTATTCCATAAAGTTTTTCTTGCCTTCAATTCAACAAAAATAAATTCTGATATAATCAAGATTTCTCCACAGTTTGTATTCTATTGATAGTGGTAATAGAAAGGATTAAAAAAATTATTATGTTCAAGGTATGGTATACACAGACTTTTGTCAACTAGAGGTTCAAGTACATGTAAAAAGAAAGAATTTCCTAAGCTTTCAAAAAGTTTTTCATCTAAAATTCAGAATTCTGTAAATATCAAAGAATAAAACAAATCATACAGATTTAAAAATTACAGTTATTTAATGCTTAAATTTGTTCACCTTTTGAGAACACAGTTTTAGCATTCAGTGTCCATCTAGTTGTCAAGTCATTGGCATCAGGCTTTTCCCTTATTATATCTGGTCTAAGGATGTGCAAACAGAAGAGTTATGACTGTCCAGGGCTTCACAATGTCCTCGAACTGGACGTGGAGCTGTCATGGACGCCGGTCTGGTTCAGCCAGGTCCCGAGGTCCCGAGTGCCTCTGCTGCCTCAAAGTGGAGCATGATGAGGAACAAGAAAACGGGTGCGCAGCGCTGCTAGAAAATGCCTTGTCCTTCTGCGGGAGTGTGAAGAGGGAGACTTGATGAGTTGCCTGATTGGTCTTCTCTCTTCCCGAGGGCTCTCCGGTCCTCCCTTCTCAGTGTTGTGTCTTCCTCATGTTGGCAGTGGCACACACAGTAGGCTTCATAGTGTAGATTCAGGGGGCTTCTTGTTTCTGTGAAGCTGGGCAGGGGTTGCTGGGAAGCATTTCTCCAGGGTTTGAGCATGTTAGTCATATGAGGGTGAATGTTGAGTTAGGGGTTGTGTGGTACTGGGCCTGGGCACCAGATCCTGGATGACTGTGTGTGTGTGGACATATTTATCCGTAGATGGGGCTCTTACCAGATTACTGCCAACTAGTTAAGTAGCATAGCAAGAATGTGGACCCAGGCTGCCTTACTTGAGTCACGCCCTTGACCTTAACACCATGCTGCCTCTTAATCGGATTGTGTGCAGGTGAATCAGTCTTGGCTAGCTGATATTTTATTTTGGAGTTTTGCAAAAATGTCCATAAGTGAGATGAGATTGTGGGTTTTTTGGGGTTTTTTTTTTTGCTTATTTTACTTTATTCAGTTTTGGAATTTAGATTATATTGGCCTCATAAAATAAATTTGGTAACTCCCCCCCCCCCCATTTTGTTTACGCTAGGGATAATCTATTTGGTAGAACTCACCTATACGACTGTCTGGGTTAAGGTCCTTTGGGTGGGGATATCTTTGATTACTATTTCAACTTATCTAATGGTTTAGTCTACCCCAATTTTCTGTTTCTTCTTTTACTAATGGTGGTATTTTGTCTTTTCCTGGGAGTTTTTCCAGGTTATCACATTGTGACCCATCCAGGGCAGTGTGGGGGAGAAGAAAGGATGCTGTTTGGCTTTTCCTGTTTGTGGCCCTGGACATCTCCTTCAGGATGCTCCTTCCCCATTGGGGGGCTCAGCCACCCTCTGTCTCCCTAGTGGCTTCTCCTAGTTTTCTTTTCTTTTGAGTTGGCGTCTCACTCATGTCACCCAGGCTGGAGTGCAGTGGTATGCTCATGGCTACTGCAGCCTTGACCTACTGGGCTTAGGTGATCCTTCTGCCTCAGCCTTCCAAGGAACCGGAATAGCAGACGCACACCACAACATCTGGCTAGTTTTTTGTGTGATTTATTGTAGAGACAAGGTCTCACCAGTTTGCCTGGGCTGGTCTCGAACCTGCAGTCTCAGGTAGTCCACTTGCTTTGGCCTCCCAAAGTGCTGGGATTACAGCTGAGCCACCAAGCCCAGCAACATCCACTTCCATCTTCCTTCCATGGCACCAGCAGGACTGGGTTTGGGGGAGGGAAGCCTGTGGGGTAGGCAGGGGCCTTTGCCCAGCGGCCTGTGCTAGTTCACAGCCTTACCACGATCGTGTTCAGTTGTCATCTCATGTGGGAACTGGCTGGGGATGAGGGGGAGACACCGACGCTGCATCTAGGCCCAGTATGCACAAAGGCTGGGCGTGGACCGGGCTCCTGACTCGAGTTATGCCTTCAATTCCAACGCCATGCTATCTCTCTACCAGATTGTTTGTAACTGACTTGAACCTGGTTAGCAGATACTTTATTTTATAGAAAAGCATTTAAGTTAGTGATGTTTGCCAAGGATGTGAGCGGGGACTGAGAGTGTGTGTTGCACCTGTTGTTCCTGACTTAAGTCATTGAGCCCAGCAGAAGTTCCCTGATATTTTATTTTATTTTTTTTGAGTTGGAGTCTTACTCGGTCGCCCAGACTGGAGTGCAGTGGCCACTCCTGGCCACCACAGCCTCGCCTGCTGGGCTCTGGCGATCCTTCCGCCTCAGCCTTCCAAGTAGCCGGAATTACAGGCATGTGCTACCACGCCCGGCTGATTTTTTTATTTATTGTAGAGATGAGGTCTCGCTGCCCAGTCGGGTCTCGAACCTGCAGCCTCAGGCAATCCACTCACCTCAGCCTCCCAAAGGCGCGGGATTACAGGCTGAGCCACTGAGCCTGGCTTCCCTGAGATTTTAAAGTCAGGCAGAGAGAGGGAGAGAGGAAGAGTGATAGGGAGTTTGTATGCTCAAAGCAGGGCTTTCGTGCCAGCAAGACTTGGTTCAAATTTTAGATTTTCCAGTTTCCCTCAATATGCCTTTGGGAAATTTATTTTTCTGATCCTCAGTCTTCTCTGTAAATTGGAAAATTGGATATACACTTACTTGCTAGGGTACTCTTAAGGTTTAGGTGACATTGTGTACATACCATGAGGAGTCTTTATATCTAACCCAGTCAGACTGGCTAAAAGAAAACAAGGCAATTGACTCAACTAATTAAAAACTTTCAGAGGTTTGGTGTCAAGCCCTGGCCCTGTTTCTCCATGGGTCTGTTTCATCCTCAGGTCACAGGTGGAAAGCAGTAATGGCTATGGTGGTGTCAGAGCTGACATTCACCAGCTGAACAAAACAAGATGGTTCTTGAAGGGCCTCTTGTGATGAGAAGTAAGAAAAGTTCCTTCCCAGACGCCCTCGGTGTCTCCTCATCTCCTTGGCTTGAGTGGGTCACACGTTCCTTCCTGCATCAATGGCTGTCATCAAAGGGTTGGGTTGTACCCCAAACTGAGATGGAGTACATAAGTCCATCCAAGCCCACAGGCCATTGTTGGCCAAGGCAGGTCCAGAGCAAGGTCTGGATGCTGGTGTGTGTCCTGGACTTTGGCATGTCCACTCTGGTCCTTGGAGAAGCCGGGTAAGGGCATTGCTTTCCCTCTTCCTCCCTTTTCTCCTCCTGCCAGGCTGCCAGGATCTTATTAGCCCTGTTTACATGGCCAGGATGTCGAGCGATTAATTTTTAATGGCTTGGTTTATTGCATGTTTGAACGGTTTATTGAGTAATTCCCACATTTAAGTGATTAATTCCCCAGAGTTCAGAACAACTGGTTAGTTTTACATTAATCGAGGTTTCTGAATGCCAAGAGACAATCAATCAATCCTTTCTGCCAGGGAGAGTAATGTTAAAATACCTCAAGGTACAATGAGGTTAAGAAAAGGAGTAATTAAAACCCTGCCTTCCCCTCATGCAAGTTTGATATCTCTCCTCCTTCCCGCTCTCCGCCTCACTCAGGGCCTCCCTGAGCCTGGCTGCTCTTCAGAAGGACCAAACGGGCCTCTGCCCTTGGAGGCGCCTGCTGCTGGGAGGGGGGGCTTGCTCAGCTCTTGGTCCCCAGGGAAGGGTCCTGCTGTGGAGTCCCTGGCTTCTGTCCTTCCACTTTGGTTCCTGATTTGCAGGGAATCTGGGCCATGTCTGGCCTCAGGGCAAAATCTCTGGTTAGACTTGCTAGGTAGTCAAAGCCCAGGTGAACCTCGGGGGCCCTCCCAAGGAAGCAAGGGTGGCATTCACATGGGGACTTGCCTTTGCCCCTCTGCAGAGCCCGGGGCCTGCTGAGCTCTGAGCAAGAGACAATGTGGAATGTTCTCATGTCTGCTCTTGCTGCTGTAGAAGTTATCAGACTGAGCGGCCCGAAGCAACACACACTTACTACATCAGAAGCACAAAGCAGGTCTCCCTGAGCTACAGTGAGTGTTGTCAGTCCTGCCTGCCTTTCGCATGTTCAAGGGAAGAATCTAGTTCCTTGCTTTTCCAGCTTGTAGGCGCCGTCTGCATTCCTTGGCTCACAGCCCCTTCCTCTGTCTTCAGAGCCAGCAGTGTTGCCACATCTCCACATCCTTCTCTGACTCTGACCTTCTTTCTGTGCACTCTTCCCTGTTTAAAGGATCATTGGCTTACCTGAGTGACCCGGGATACTCCTCCCCTCAAGGTCAGATGATTAGTTACTGTAATTCCATCTGCAGTCTCGAGTTCCCTTGGCCTTGCAATCTGCCGTATTCACAGGCTGCAGGGATTAGGCATGAGCATCGATCAGAGGAGAGGCAGGATGGCTAACAGGCTAGGGGCACAGACCCTGGAACCCGATTCCCTGGGTCCAGATCCTCACCTGTGGGGACCTGGGTGTGTGTTCTAACTGTGCCTCCGTAGAGGCCAGTGATAGCACCTACCTCACGAAGTTGTGCCGGGGCTGGGCTGGTGCCTAGACCACAGGAGGCATCTGAGTGCTAGGCAATAGCAGGACTGCTCTTCATAGCCTGGGGCGGCAGCCTGAGTGGTGGGTCGACCTCGAGAGGTTGTCCCGCTGTCTGTGAGGATGAAGGGGAATGTGCTGAGTGAGCGGAATTCCTTGCGGAGTGTTTATATTCACAAAGCAATTCGTAGGGGCCTCCCCGCTGGAGCCTTGATGGACGAACCCTCAACAACTGTTGTGTCCCAGTGTCCTGCAAACCTGAGGGGGAGAGGACGCCAGGTACACAATGAACAGGAGGCAGGATCAGGCTCAGCAGACTGCCAAGAACTAGCACACTAAGGTTCTACACCCTGTGTCCTTCAAATGGTATTGCTAATCCTCTGAGCAGCCATGAAAGGCAATTATTTTCACCTGAAAACTAAGATTTAGAGATCTGATTAACCTAAAGTCACATGGTTTATCGTGGCAGGGGTTAAGAGCTTGGCCTCTGAACCCACAGGCATGGGTTGGAATCCTGACTACATCCATTGACTTGGGGCCTATTCCTTTACTTCCTTGAGCCTCAGTTTCTCCATCTGTACACTGGAGATGATACTATGCCCTTGTCATTGAGTTGTAGTGCAGATTAAATGAGATACTATGTGGGAAGTGTCATGCCTAGTGCCTGGCACATAGGAGGTGCTCATAAGGGTTCTGCATTGGTGGTCTGTGAAGGAATGAACTCCCATTTGGAAGTTGTCGGCTCTTAGAATCTTTATGGAATGAAGGTTTGGCTTGAACCTTAAAGACATGAGGGGTATAGTGGAGGGGAATTTTAGGTAGAAAAGAGAAATATAGGGTGCCAAAAAATAAATGAGATGTGTGGCTAGGCTAGAGAGGTGGCAGTGCCTGGTGGGCTTGGATGTCTAGCTGCATTTTGACTTCATCTCTCGGCAGTGGGAGCTGTTGGAGGGTTCTGAGCAGGAAAGTAACCAGAAGCCTGTAGAAAAAACTCATGTTTTAGGGACATGGAAGTGGAGCCCATATGGAGCAGTCATGCCGCCAGCAAACCAGTGTATTTTTAAAAATTTATTCATTCAACACAAAGTGATTTAACAAAAATATGCCAGTTATGCACTGGAGATATGGAAGTAAAATACAGTATGAACTTGTCTGGCTGGAGTTCTCGTTCTGGCGGCACTTGGGGAAAGACCAAGAACAACCAGAAAACACACGATGTAATTATGTGTGGTAATAAGTGCTGTGACAGTAATGAAACTAGTCGATGTGCTGTTGGCTCGGGCTGGAGTGGTCAGGGAAGGTGTTCTGGAGAGGTGTCACTTGAGCTGAGACCACAGTGATGGGAAACAGCTGGTTTCTGGGAGAGCTGGCGAGGAGTTCCACACAGAGGATGTACGAGAATGCCCATCTTGAGGGAGGAAGGAGCACGCTGTGGCCTGGGGACAGAGAGGTGCAGAGAGGCCCACTCGCTGGGGCAGAGGCAGGAGATGATGCGTTGGCAAATAGGGTCTAGGCTTAGCTATAGTTTGCTCTGATTTTATTCAACCCCCCCGCCACATGATTATTCCCATCAGCATAAAACCTTACCATATTCTTTCTCATCTTTAAAAAAAAAAAAAAAGCCCTAGCCTCCCGGGATCCCATTTCTCTGCACATCTACTGTTGTCTTTCTTCGCTTCCTTTCAGAGCAGAGCTCATCAAAGTTGTCTCGTGTCTCCAGTTTCTCCCATCCTTTCTTTTTCTAAAAGCTTTTCATTTTAAAAACTGTTCATACGTAGAGAAAGTGCAAGAATAGTTCAATGCACTCTCCAATACCCATCATCTATATTCACTAGTTAATATCTTTTGACCACATTTTCTTTGACACTTTTTCTATATACACACATGCTGGTTTTTTCTTGATCTATTTGAAAGTAAATCGCATGACATTTTACCTGTAAATACCTCTTCATGGATCTGCTTAAAATCAAGGATATTCTCTTTAAAAACCACAATATAGTGATCAAATACGGGAAAGTTAGCATTGAAAATATAACCCATATTCAAATTTTGCCATCTGTCCCCAAAATGTTCTTTTAAAAATTTTACCTTAAAATTTTCATGCAGCGAGACTCATTCTTTTTTGATGTGTAGTTCTGAGTTCTGACAAATGCATGCAGGCTTGTAGCCACTATTACAATCAAGGGGCAGTTCAGTCCACCCCCTTGAGTTCCTCCATGCCTGAGTAGTTAACTCTTTCTCCATCCTAAGGAACTCCTGATCTCTTCTGTTGCCATAGTTTCACCTTTTCATGGAATGCCATGTAACTGGGGATGTACAGTCTGTAGGTCTGGTTTCTTTCACTTAGCATACTGATTTTGAAAATCATTCTCGTATCAGTAGTTTGTTCTTTTTTATTGCTAAGTAGTGACTGTTGTGTGGATGTACCACAGTCTGTTTACCCATTCGCAAACTGAAGAATGTTTGGGTGGTTTCCAGTTTTTAGTGATTATGAATAAGGCGTCTACAGACATTGGTGTAAGGGTTCTTATGTGAACATAAATATTATTTCTCTGGAGTATTCAGGTATAGGATTGATGGTTTGTATGCTAAGTATATGCTCAACTTTAAAAGAAACTTCTAGATTGTCTTCCAGATTATACCTTTTTATATTCCCAGTAGCCATGTATTAGAGTTCATTCCTCCACATTCTTGCCAGCACTTGGTATTATCCTTTAACATTTTTTTAGCCATTCCAGTTGATATATGGTAGTATCTCTTTATGGTTTTAATTTGTATTTCCCTAACAACTAATGATAACATCTTTTCATTTGCTTGTTTACCATCTATGCAGCTTCTTTGATGATGTGTGGAAATCTTTTGCCTATTTTTTGCAAATGAGTTGTTTGCTTTCTTTTCTCTTTTCTTGAGTCAGGGTCTCTGTCACCCAGGAGTGCAGTGGTACAATCACTGCAGCTTTGACCTCCTCCTGGGCTCAGATGTTCCTTCCGTCTCAGGCTCCTTAGTAGCTGGGACTACAGGCACACATCATCACGCCCAGCTAATTTTAAAATTTTTTTTGTAGAGACAAAGTCTTGCTATGCTGCCCAGACTGGTCTCAAACCCCTGGGATCAAGCAGTCCTCTGGCCTTGCCCTCCCAAAGTGCTGGGATGACAGGCATGAGCCACCATGTCGGCCAAGTTGTTTGCTTTCTTGTTATTGATTTTTGATAGCTCTTTATATATTCTGGCTAGGAGTTATTTATCAGATACGTGATTTGCAAATAATTTCTCCCAGTCTGTGGTTTTTGGTTTTTGTTTTCTTAAGAGAACAGCTTTTGATTTTGATGAAGTCCAGTATATCAACTTTTTTGTTTATGGGTTGTACTTTTGATGTTGTATCTAAGAATACTTAGATGTTCTTAGATCTAAGGTCACAAAGACTATCTTTTGTTTGTGGAGATTCTATAATTTTCTGTTTTATATTTATGTTTTACATGATCCATTTTGAGTTAATTTTTTTTGTAAAAGAGGTGAGGAGTGAATCGTCATTTTTTTGCACGGAAAGGTTCAATTTTTCCAGCATCATTCATTAAAAAGACAATTTTTGCATCACCCGATTGTCCTTGCACCTCTGTCAGAATTAATTGATTGGATTTGTGTAGGTTTGTTCTTGGGCTCTCTATTATTTTTCTACTGAGCTAAGTGACTATCCTTTAACAAATATTGTCTTGATGACTGTAAATGTATAGTGGGCCTTGAAATTGGGCAGTGTGAGTCTTTCAACTTGGATCTTTTCAAAATTGTTTTGGCTATTTTGTTTTTGTTGGTTTTTTTTGAGTTGGAGTCTCACTCTGTCGCCCAGACTGGAGGGCAGTGGTTGCTCCCGGCCACCGCAGCCTTGACCTGGTGGGCTCCGGTGATCCTTCCGCCTCAGCCTTCCACGTAGCTGGAACTACAGGCGCGCACTACCACGCCCGGCTAATTTTTTGATTTATTGTAGACATGAGGTCTCACCAAGTTGTCCAGGTGGGTCTCGAACCCACGGGCTCAGGCAATTCACTCACCTCAGCCTCCCAAGGTGCAGGATTACAGGCTGAGCCACCAAGCCTGGCTGTTTTGGCTATTTTGTATATCCTTTTTATAGACATTTTAGAATCAACTTGTTGATATCTAAAAGTAATTCTGCTGGGATTTGATTGGGATTGAAATCTATAAATCAATTTAGGGAGAAATGATATCTTAATGATGTTGAATCTTCTAACCCATGAACATCGCATATTTCTCTATTCAGATTTTCTTTGATTTATTTTAAAAATGTTTTATAGTGTTCAGCATATTTTATAATATGTTTTATTAGCTTTATACCAAAGTATTTTATGATTTTGATGCTACTGTAAATGACAGTATTTTTAAAAAACTGTTTTTCAGCTGTTTATTGTTAGTATATAAAATAAAATTGGTTTTTAAAAATTAAACTTGTATTCTTTGACTTGGCCAAACTTGCTTATTAAGTTCTAAGATTTTTTTTTTTTTTGTAGATTCTTTAGGATTTTCTATACAGACAATATGTCTTCTGCAAATAGGGATAGTTTAGTTTGTTTCTTTCCAATTTCTATGTCTTTGATTTATTATTTTCTTGTGTTATTGCACTGACTAGGACTTCCAGTTTAATGTTGAAGATAAAGGGTAAGAACTGGCATCCTTATCTTGTTCCCAATCATAAGGAGAAAACGTTAAATTTTTCACACTTATGTCAACTGTATATCTTTTTAAAGGTGCCCTTTATTAGGTTAAAGAAATTCCCTTCTTTTTCATAATTGTTCAAAATTTTTATTATAAATGCATGTTGAACTTTATCCGCTGATTTTTGACTCTTTTGAGATGGTTGTGTGGTTTTTCTTCTTTAATCTGTTGGTGGGTTGAATGAAATTGATTTAAAAATATTGAGCCAGCCTTGCATTCCTGGAATAAATCCCACTTAGTGTGTGTTATCATTTTTATATATTGCTGAGTTTGCTAAAATTTTATTGAAAAATAATATCTCTTCATGAGATATTTTGGTTTGTAGTTTTCTTTTTTAGTAATATCTTTGCTTTTGGTTCAGGGTAATGCTGGCCTCACAAAATGAGTTGGAATGTGATGCCTCCTCATTTGCTTTCTGAAAAATGATTGTGTACAATTAGCATTACTTGTTCCTTGAATGTTTGGCAGAATTTTCCAATGACTCCATTTATACCTGGAGTTTTCTTTGGTTTTTAAATGAAAAAGTCTATTTATTTAATAGTTATATGACTATTCAGGTTTCTTCTTGACTGAACTTTGGTAGTTTATGTTGAAGGATTTTGTCATTTTATCTAAATTGTCAAATTGATAGGCATAAAGTTGTTCATAATATTCTCTTTTCATATCTGGAGAGTCTATAAGTAATGTTACCACATTCCTGATATTAGTCCTTTGTATCTTATTTCTTTTTTCCTTAGTTTGTGTGGTTAGAGGCTTATTAATTTTCTTGAACTTTTCAAAGAACCAGCTTTTCTTTTTTTCTTTGCACTTCTTTAAGTTTTTACTTTAAACATTTTGAACATCTGTTGTTAGATGCTTAGGATTCTTATATCCTCTTGGTGAGTTGGCCCTTTTATTATGAAATGTCCTTTATTGCTGTAATAATCATTGTTCTGAAATCTACTTTTGTCTGATATTAAGATAGATACTTCAGTTTTCTTTTGCTTTGCTTTTATACAGTATATCTATTTCTATTCTTCCACTATTAATTGATCTGTATCAATTTATTTAAAGTGATTTTCTTGTAGACAGCCTATAGTTTTCTCCTTTTGTTGGTATAATCTGACAATCTCTGTCTTTCAGTTGGTGGTTTTGGGACATTTTATTTTAATATTAGATTGTTGATATGGTTGGATATAGGTGTGCCATTTTTGTCTTTTCTTTTATTCCTCCCGGTTTATTTTGTTTATCTTCCATCTTTTCTGCCATGTTTTAGATCGCTTGAATATGGTTTTAGTATTCGTTTTTAATGTGTCTATTGGCTTTAGCTCTGTGTATTATATTTTGTTGATTGCTCTTGGGATTACAGTGTACATGCCTAACCTCCAGCAATCTAGTGAGAGTTGATAGCTAAACTTGAGTACCATGTGGAAGATCTATCTCTCTCTCTCTTTTTTTTTTAAGTGAGAAAGCAGGATTTATTGAAAGGACAGAGAAGCTCCCATAGTGGGAGGGGACCTGAAGGGGTTGCCCGGAGGATCTCTTTATCTTACCCGCTTTTTCTTAGTTGTTATATGGATTACATCTACGTATATTGAAAACTCCACCAGACATTGTTATAATTTTTTGCTTTAAATGGACATACCTATTTTAAGAGGACGGTATCCTTTATAATTCCTTAGGGATGCACCATTTCAGTTGCTCCTTTTTCATTCTTGAAGTATCAGGTTCTAGTATAATTTCTTTTCAACCAGAAGAGCTTTCATTAGCATTTTTTTAAAAACAGTTCAGCTAGTAATTAATTTTCTTAGTCTTCCTTCATCTAAGAATGTCTTATTTTGTCTTTTGAAAGATATTTTTGCTGGGTATAGATTTCTGGGTTGACGGCTCTTTTCTTACAGCACTTTAAAGATGTTTGACTATCTTCTGGCCTACATTTTTTTTTAATGGAAAATCTGCAGTCATTCAAAGTGTTATTCATCTATATGTAATGTTTTATTTTTCTCTGGATTCTTGAAGATTACAAAAATATTTGGTATTCAGCAGTTGGATTATAATGTATCTGCGTATGATTTGCTTAGAATTTATTCTCTTTGGGGTGTGCTGAGCTTCGTAAATCTGTAGATTTCTGTCTTTGATAAAATCTGGGAAACTTTTAGACATTAAGTCTTCAAAATGTTTTGTGATTCAGTTTTTTTCCTCTCATTTTGGAACTTCAATAACATGAAAGTTACACTTTTTTGTATTGTCCTACAGGTCTCTCAGCCTCTGCTCATTAAATGTTTTTCTCCTTTCAGATCGAATAATTTCTATGGATATTTTAAAGTTCCCTTACTCACTTCTCTGTCGTGTCCATTCTACTATTGAGCAGAATTTTTCTTTATTCTTGTTGCAAATCGACAATTTACAATTGTATAAATTTATGAGGTACAAAGTGGCATTATAATCTATTAATACAATGTGGAATAATTAAATAAATCCTGTTAACATATCCATCACCTTAAATACTTAGCATTTCTTGTGGTGAGATCATCTGATATTTACTCTCTAAGCAATTTGAAATGCACAGTACTCCATTATTAACTGTATTCACCATGCTGTGCAACAGGACTCAAAATATTAACAGTTTTTCAGACTAAAACTATTTGAACATTATGTTGTGAGTCTGTGTTCTGTTAAAATTCCCTGGAGAACATTTGTTTGGCTCTGTTTTAGCATTCACTCACCCCAGTTGAGTTCAGCCATAGCTTTGTCTTGCCCTCTGTGGGTGGTAGTTTCAGTATCCGTTCAGTTCAGAGACCTGTGGTCTGCTCCTGTGGGTCTGTCCGGCCATGTACAGGTGAGCCTGGGACCCGAACCAGTTCAGACACAAAACTGGAAATAGCCTTTCTCTGTCTGGCCCCCTTTTCTCCAGTATTCTTCCCATACCCCAACTCTTGGGTCTTTTGGCCAGAGAGCCAGGTTTGCTCAGCCTTGGCTGCCAGTCAGCCACTGCTGCAGTTCTGCTAGAAACTTGCCTTGGGTCAAAGCTTTGAGAGAACATAGGAAAACAAAAGAGATGGGAGCCTCACTTGTGCAGTTGCTTTCTTGAGTCTCCTCTTTAGTTGCCTGCTTTTTACCCTCATTGTCCTCAGGAGTTGGTTTGTTTTGTGTCCAGAAAGTTGGGTCCTGCTCAGTAGGAAAGAGAACTGAAATGGGCTCACTCCATCTTGGCCAGCACTGGGAACTGGGGGCAGCCTTCTTTATGGCAGTCATTTTTTCTGTTCTGGGATCAGAAAGTGTGCGCGGTGTGCTGCCATGCTCTTTAGTTTTGAACCCGTCTTAGCATCTCATGGTTTTGTGAGCGACTGGTGTTTTGGCAGTGCCTGGGCCGGTTGCACAGAATCTCTCTCAGTCTCACTCCTGAGTCACTCTTTGACCCTCACCACTCCCGTGAAACTGCATTAGCCCGGGCAACACGTAACTTCTGTG
The DNA here is from genome assembly GCF_000164805.1 of Carlito syrichta. Lineage (NCBI taxonomy): Eukaryota > Metazoa > Chordata > Mammalia > Primates > Tarsiidae > Carlito > Carlito syrichta. The sequence continues at coordinate 94,808 of NW_007067385.1, read as the reverse complement.
TCACTCGGTTCAGTGGCTGTCCCTTACCTTCATCCTTCTTTCTTAGCTCTTTGATTCTTTTTGTCTTGAAATACCTTCTCTGCTTGGCCCCGGGGCCTCTGCTCCCTCTGGGCTTCCCATTCTCTTCCCTGGCCACTTCTGCCCAGTCCTCTTTGCTGGCTCCCTCTTGGGGCTTGGCTGCTGGACTTTGGTGCCCTGGGGCCAAGTCTTCGTCTCCTCTAAGGCCCTTCATGACCGTATTCATCCCAGCAACTTTGGTTCCATCCATTCAGGGGCTCCCAGTTATATCCTTTGCTCAGATGTTGTCACATGTGTCTAGTAGGCACCTCAAACTTAGCATGCCTTAGCACGAAATAAAATGCCTCATTCCCCCGAACCCCAAGCTGTTCTCTCATAGTGCTCTCCTCCCAGTAAACGGATACTTCATCTTTGTGGCTCTTCAGGCTAACTCTTGGAGACTTCCTCCATTCTTCTCATGGTCTCCACATTTCGTAAATAGACCCACAATCTTCTCGCCCCTTCCCCACCACCACCTTAGCATAGGCCACTGGCATTTTTCACCTCTGTTTGTACTTCTACCCTTGCCCTCTGCAGTCTGCCCTTCATATCAGCCCACCAGATCCTTTTACAACTCAAGTGAGATCATGCCATTCTTCTGGTCAATCCCCTGGTGGTTTCTTCCATCTGTAAGCACAATACAGAGACCTGCAAGGCCCCTTCCAGATCTTCAGTATCCTCTCATCACACACCACGTCCCTGCCACACTGGCCTGCTGACTGATCCTAGAACACATCTGACCTTTCCTTCCTTGGGGCCTTTGCACTTGCTGTTCATTTGGTGTGGAGTGCTTTTCCAGGCATTCACATGCCCTATTCTCTCACTTCATTCAGTTCTCTGCTCAAATGTTACCCCACAGAGAGGCCTGTTATGACTTCCTTGTTTAAAATAACGCCATACCTCTGTGCCTCTTACATTCCCTGTCCCTCTTCCCAGGTTTTATTTTTTTCCCTACCACTAGTCCTCCTGTGTTTGATTTGGTGGTTACTCACAGTCTTTCCTAATAAAGTAAAAACTCCAGAAGGGGAGAAATCACATCAGTCTGGAACAGTTTCTGGTATCTAGTAGGTGCTCAGTAGGGATTTGTTGAATTGGTGGCTCAGTAAAAATGCTTCAAATGTGTAGATTTTATCTGTCCACAGAGCAGGCCCCTTAGAACCATCCAGATTTTCTCCTACAGTCATGGCCTGGGGAGGGATAGCCCCTGCCTCTCACTCTCATGGTCCCAGGCCAAATCACTTGGGCCACCAGTCTAGAGGCCCCCGCCTCCCACCCGGTGAGCACCTTTGATTGACAACCATAGTGGAGATCACTCTACTAGCGTCTCCGAAGTCTCCGCATGCCAGGGCGGAGGAAGCATTTCTCAGTCACCCACTTGCGTGGTGCAGGAGGTCATCGTCAGCACAGCTGCTTCCCAGAATGTCATCCAAGCGGCCAGTTCTCCATCACTCTAGATGATTCAGTGTGAGGAATCCATCACTCAGCCTGCCAGCGGGCAAGGCAGGAGACTGGCCATCCCGGCTCCCTCTCTGCTCCTTCCGGCCCTCTCTGAGTCTGATGTCAGAGCTAATTAAAGAAAAGGAAGCCTAATCTCTGCCCCAAGATTGGTGACAGCAGGGAGCCACGGGCCAGGGCCAGGCCATGGCTGTCATGCTCGATAGTGATGGGCAAATGCAACTGCTGCCCAGAAGCTGACATAGAGCCAGATAGCTGGTGGAGTGACAGCCCCAGATGCAGCCCTCAGGCTGCACTGCCTTCCTTGGAGGACTCTGGTGCAGGAAGTGCCCGGGCAGTCTAGCACCGAGCCTGCCCATTTGTATTCTGCAAGGGGATTTCATAGACCTGAGTTGGATGTCCCCACACCCACTGGGATTGACCCTTACATTTTTATTTAGAGTAAAATTTATCCTAGAAAGAGGATAGTTGGGAGAGTTTTGTCAAACGCATGCGATTGTATACTCAGCTCCACAGTAAAGACACAGCACAGTTCCATCATTGCCTCGAATCTGCCCTGAACCAGTGCTCAGTCCCTCTCACCGCCTCTGGCTGCCGTCAGCCACTGATCTATCTTGTGTCCTTAGAGTTTTGTCTTTTCAGAATGTCACATGAGTAGAACCATGGGGTACGTATCTCTTGAGTCTGGCTTCTTTCTCTCAGCTTCGTGTGTGTGAGAGTCATTCACGCTGCTGTGGGTCTCAGTCGTTCCATCCTTGTGGTTGCTGCGTAGTTGTCCACTAACTGGAGATTATCCCCAGCTTAAGGATATTTGTGTTGTTTCCCATTTTTGAACAAAGCTACAATTATGAACAAAGCTACAATAAACACATGCATAAAGGTTTTCGTGTGAACATCAGTCTTCACTTCCCTTGGTTGAATTCCTAAGAGTGTGGGTATGAGGTCATGTGGTAGGCATGTGTTGAACTTCTTAAGAAACTGCTGTGCCACTCTCCTACCAGCAGTACAAGGGGTTTCCACTTGTTGCACCTCCTTGCCAGCACTTGGGTAGGCCAGTCTTTAATTTTAGACATTCTATTAGATGGTGTCGCCCTGGGGTTTTCCGTGGCCTTTCCTACTGACTGATGCTGGTGAGCACCTTCTCGTGTGCTTTTTTGCCATCCATAGGTCTTCTTAGGTGAAGTGACTATTCAGGTCTTTTGCCCATTCAAAACATCAGGGCCGGACTCAGTGGCTCATCCTGTAATCCCAGCACTTTGGGAGGTTGAGGCGAGTGAATTGCCTGAGCCTGCGGGTTTGAGACCAGCCCAGGCAACTTGGTGAGACCTCACCTCTACAATAAAAAAAAGTTAGCCGGGCATGGCAGTGCATGCCGTAGTTCCGGCTACTTGGAAGGCTGAGGCAGAAGGTTCGTTGGAACCCAGCAGGTCAGCACTGGGGTGGCTGTGAGTGTGCCTGGGTGACAGAGTGAGACTCTAACTAAAAAAAAAAACCAAAAAACAAAAAAACCCCAAAAAATTGGGTTGTTATGATTATGATTATGTTTTGAGAGTTTTGAGAGCTCTTTATATTTATTTGGATACAAGTTCTTTATTAGGTATATGGTTTGTGTGACTATTTTCTCCCAGTTTATGACTTGTCTTTTCATTCCCTTAATAGTCCCTTTTGAAGAACAAAAGTTCTTAAATTCAGTGAAGTCTGGTTTATCAACTTATCCTTTTATGGACCATGCATTTGATATTATATCTAAGAAAACATTACCTGACCTAAAGTCACATTGATTTTCTCATGTTTTCTTTTAGAAGTTTTGTAGTTTTAGGTGTTATATTTAGGTCTATGATCCATTTTAAGTTAATTTTTTTCTAAGGTGTGAGGCCTGCACTAAGTTTCTTTTTTTTGACAGATAAACATCCAGTCATCCCCTGGTATGTATTGTAAAGACTTGTCCTTTCTCTATTTAATTCTTTTTGCACCATATCAAAGAGCAAGCGGACTTTTGGTGTGGTTCTATTTCCGGACTCTCCATTCTGTGCCATGAATTTATGTGACTGTCCTTTCACCACACTATCCTGGCTATTGTAGTCTTACAGTAAGTCTGGACATCAGGTAGTGACACACTTACCTTTCTCCCCCCACTTTACTGATGAGGAAACTGACCCCAATTATGGCTAGTGTCTCCTTTATTCCCTTCCTTATACAAGTTAGGTGCTCAGCTCATATTCAAGACCCATCTTCTCATGTCTGATGCGCAGGACACAGTCTTTGGAGTCTGGTTTGGGTTTAACTCTTAGCTCTGCTTTTGTTAGTTGTATAGCCCTTGGAAATTAACTTTTACCCTGCTGTGCCTCAGTTTCTACATCTGTAAAATGGATGTAATTATAGTACCTGCCTTATAGATTGTGGCAAAGATTAAATGAGTCTCTGTATCAAGTTAAACCGTATGAAATTGTTGATAACTGATCATTTTCGCTGACACGATGGCAATTTTATGTAGTTCAACCTAATATGCAAATGTTCTTTGTAGTGCTGGATAGAGGTATGTACTTCAGAAATGGTACCTGTACCCTCATCATCATCACCGTCATCGTCACGATTACAGTGGCTGCTCTGCTGCTATGGTGACAAAATTATTATTGTTGAAGGTGGAGGCTCTGAGGCTGTTTCATGTAGCTTGTGCCCTCGAATCAGGCAACCAGGATTTCCTAGGTGACAGGCTTCTTGCGAGTCTTCAGTGTTCCAGCCTAGGCGCTGCTCTTGTGGAGCAGAAGTGACCCCCTGTTGGAGCAGACGTGTGTGTGTGCATGCTGTGTGTGTGTGTGTGTGCGCGCGTGTGTGTGCGTGTGTGTGCGCGCGTGTGTGTGCGTGCTCGCGCACGCAATGTGCTAGGGGAAAGCTCAGTGGGCAGGACTTTCTGGACGTGGTCCAGTAAGCGAGTCCTATAGGATGATTGGGAATTTGGAGAGGAAGGACATTCCAGGATCAGGGGACAGCTTGTGTAAAGGCCTGAAGGGGGTAATGGACAAGCTTCAGGGGGCCTGAGATTCAACTTCGGGGTGGAGGGTGGGAAGCAGCTCACGGGGGCCAAGACCGAGCTGACAAATAACCCCCATTCTTCCCTCCACAGGTGGCTCTAGCTTGCCAAACATCCTGTCTCGAAGGCCTCTCCCACCCCTGCCTCTACAATGGCTGCAAGAACCATGATCATTGACCATGGGTCTGGCTTTTTGAAGGCTGGTCTGTCCGGCTGGAATGAGCCCCAGATGGTCTTCCCGAACATCGTGAACTACATGCCGTGCAGGGAGAACCCCGGCCCCAGCTACGCCCGGAGGCGCGTGAGCCTGGGCATCGACATTTGCCACCCCGACACCTTTAGCTACCCCGTGGAGCGTGGCCGTGTCCTCAACTGGGAGGGCGTGGAGTACATGTGGTCATTTGTCCTGGATAAACACAGACGGGAGCCTGAGGACTCCCCCGTGATGGTCACGGAGTTTCCCTTGAGGGAGCCTGCGGACCGACAGAAGACCCTGGAGGTGAGGCCCTCTGGAGTGGCCCTCACTGGGTAGGGGAGACAGCTGACACTGTGGCTGGACCGGATTGGGCACCAGGACTTCTGCTTTTAAAAATAATTTGCAAGCTGGGCACGCCTGTAATCCCAGCATTTTGGGAGGCCAAGACAGGAGGACTGCCTGAGCCAAGGGGTTTGAGACTCACTTGGTGAGGCCTCATCTCTACATTAAATAAAAAATTAGCCAGGTGTGGTAGCACATGTCTATAGTTCCAGCTACTAAGAAGACTGAGGTGGAAGAATCACCTGAGCCCAGCAGGTTGAGGCTACAGTAGCCGTGAACGTACCACTGCACTCTAGCCTGGGTGACAGAGTGAGACTTCAACTTAAAATATATATATATAAAATAGTAATAATTTACCCTACAAAAGTTTCCTGAGTACCTAGTATGCACCCAGTACCAGTACCAGGTTAGAGTCACTCATAGGGTCCCCTCCTGCAGACAGAGACACAGCAACCAAAGTGCTTGGTGGAAACGGGACTACCAGGGGAGATATGGGTTTCATAAATGTGCACAGACTGTGTGGTGTTCTGGTCCTCAGAGAGCTTCCCTGAAGGGTTTAACAGTTAATTCCAGATAGTGATCAGTTCTAGAAACAGAGTGAAATGGAGTGATGGAGTCTCTTTGAACAAGGTGATCAGGAAGATCTTCTCTGAGGAGGTGATTTTAGCCAGTGAGGCTGGAGCCCGGCAGGAGTGTCAAGAGACAAGTAGGATAATGGAGTTGGCAGGGGCCAGATCTTGCAGGCCTGGGAGGCTGTGAGGGGCTGCTTGGATTCTGCTCTACATCAAGGGCTGGCAAACCAGTGAGCCGAATCCGGTCCACCACCTGTTTTGTAAATAAAGTTTTATTGGAACACAGCCACACCCATTAATTTACATACTGTGTATGGTTGCTTTCAAATGCAAAAGCACAGCTGAATAGTTGTGATGGAGACTGGGAGACTGTGTGCGTCTGTATCAAGCTAAAATCTAAAATATTTACTGTCATAGGTTTGCTAGATAAAAATGCATGATGCCTAGTTAGATTTAAATTTCAGATAAACAAATAATGTCTTAGTATAAGTATGTCCCAAATGTTACATGGGGCATACCTACACCTAAACATTCTTTGTTGTTGGAAATTCAAATATAACTGGCCAGCCTGTATTCTTATTTGCTGAATTTAGCCACCCTTTGCAGAAGATGCTTGCCAACCGCTGCTCTCAGTGAATAGGAAGCTCCTGGAGCATTTTAAATGGGGAAGTCATATCTGATTTTCTATTTGAAAAGGAGGCTCTTGGCTGCTATTTGGGAAATGACTGGTGGGGGACAATATTCTGAAGGGAGGAATGGTGGGCGCTCTCTCTCACTGTGGGGGGAAGATGGGCCTGCGGGGCCCCAGAGGTAAGCAGGTGACCCTGGCTGCGGAAGGAGGGACTGCTGTGGTCTTTCTGCATTCACGGGGGTCAGAACCTTGGGAACACAGCCAGGCTGGGCAATTGGGGGGTGTCTGTAAAGATCTGGGGGGGATGGGTAGGGGAGGAAATCAGCTCAGGGACTCCATCAGACCCTAAATATCAGAATTCCAGTTTTGTCTTGATGTTTGGAGAGTTTTTGCTTAATAATAATAATAAGACTTCACCTACTAGGCAGGGAGCATATTTCCCCCCTGCCTGCCTGCCTCCCTCCTGTGTTTTGGAGACAGTGAACAGGCAGCGCTCATTTCTTTTCCAGTCTGTTCTTCCTTCTTCTGGAGAGGCGGCTCAGGCTGCTAATGGGAACATTCTGGTGCCATTTCTTGCAGCCGCAGGGCTCTTCCCACCACTCCACTGAAGTGGTCTTCTAAAAGGCTGTGATCAGATAAGTTCTTGAGGGCAGCTCCAGCTCCTTGGCTAACCCTCTAGTACTTCCTCTTTCTTCCCACTGTGGGAGCTTCAGTGCCCTGGGCCCAGCATCCTGGGGGCAGCTGGAGAGGCCCCCGAGGACGTGGGTCTCTGTTGCCTAGAGTTTTGAGAGCCAGGCAGTTTGGGGAAAGTGCACTGAACACCTCGCTCCTTGTTGCAGATCATGTTCGAGCTGCTGGATGTCCCATCTGTGCTCCTGGCTGACCAGCTGCAGATGTCTCTGTATGCCTCTGGCCTCCTGACTGGCGTGGTGGTTGATTCTGGCTACGGCTTGACCCGTGTGCAGCCCTTCCACCTAGGCCGCCCCCTTCCCTCCAGCAGCAAGATGCTGGAGTTTGCTGGCCAGGATCTCTCCACCTACCTCTTCAAGAGCCTCTTTAAGGAGGATTTCAATAGACACAACTTGTTCCAGCTGGAAACGGTCGCCGCGACTCAGATGACCAAGTGCTATGTGCCGCAGCACCTGGGGGAGGCCCTGGACTTCCGCCAGAGCCTGCCCCAGTGGCTCAGACGAGAGCAACAGCTACCGGCTCCCGGATGGCACACCGGTGGAGCTGAGCCCCCTGCAGCGGCTGGCCCCCGAGATGTTCTTCAACCCGCAGGTGTTCGACCTGCCAGGGCCCAGCATCCCGCAAGCTGTCGTGGATTCAGTGGAGTCCTGTGAGGCCTCCATGCAGCCACTGCTGGTCTCCCACGTGATGGCCTGTGGGGGCAACACCCTGTACCCTGGCTTCACGAAGCGCCTATCCAAGGAGCTGGCCGCAGATCGGCTCTCCTACACCAAGTCCACCATCTGGGTGGGCTCCAACCGGAACTTCAGCGTCTGGTTGGGGGCATCCGTGGTGGCACATCTTTCTACGCACAAGTCGGAGTGGATGACCAGGGAGGAATATGAGGAGCGCATGAGACTGTGACCTGTTGGCTGCCTCCTGGGAATGGGCTTCCGTCAGACGGGCATGGGCGGATTAATTTCAGCAAAATGGTCTGGGCAGGGGTGGAACGGGGTGGGGTGGGGGTGACTGGCCTTGGAATTCTGAGGTCATGAGAGATGTTTTTTCTGTTCTAAGATGTTATCTTGTTTTAAGAGTGAGGTTCAGGCCAAAGGAGGATAGAGTATCATCCCTGAAAGCCCTGCAGGGACAGTTTTTCCAGGGTGGCATGTCCCTGGGGTGGGAGTGGCCGTCTGCCATCTCTCTGCCCAAGAGCCACCGTTTTCCATTGGCGTCTTCCTTGGGGTGTCTTGTTCCTCTTGGTGGAGTAGGTTGTAACTGGGGTAATCCCTCTGCTAGGAGTCCCCATTAGTTTTGATGAGGGGACAGGGATGGTGGGGCTGGGGAGAGTTGAAGTTTCTAGTCCTCCAGGCCCTTTGGGGCCAGGGAGTCAAGTGAATGTGGAATGCCCTTGCCACCGAGGCCAGGGTCTTGTTTTATATATGCAAATAAACCATTTGTTTGGAAGCAATTCCGGCTCCTGTGATGGATGGGGTTAGGGTGGACGGCCCCTGGGGAGGCCCAGGGAGTGTGAGTGTGAGAGCCATGCAGGGCCAGGGCAGGTTCTAAGGTGTCCGAGCCTGTGGACAGTGGCTGACCCCGGGCAGAGTAAAGAAGGGCCTGGACCCACCCACACCCCTCTCAACAGCCCCCCCCCCGCCAAGCCCGTGTTCTGTCCATCCAACCTAGGTATTCTGATATTCTATATGTGTCTAATAAATATTCAAGGACCTACTGTGTTTCAGGTATTGTGCTGGGCACTGGGGCCTCCAGGTAGAAAGGATATGTGAGGTTTCTGTTTTCGAGGTTACAGTCTCCTGTGGAGGATCTCTTGCAGACAGTAAATCACATTTGCCAGTGATGAAGAATGCTGTAAACCCGATGTCATCAGGTCGTGTGGTCTGGAGGTGAAGCAGTGACTGCTTTTGATGGAGTGTACTGAGATGATGATTGCTGGGATCCACCATGACTGTGTCTTCTCCTTCCATGGCACACTGTGAGGCTACGCTCCCTGGCAGTTAGGTAGGGCCATGTAGCTGAGGTCTAGCCAATTTGGTATATGCCTGACTCTTAAAATACCTGTCACAGCTTTCAGGATGGAGGGTCGGATGGAGGACTTGGAAGCCTCGGGGTAGCAGAGCTGCAGATGGGAAGAACCTGAACGCTGAGGACTGTGGGGGGCGGGTAGGGGTCAGTGCAGCTGAAACCCCTCCCCTGCTGCAGTGACCTGTGCTGGCCTGTGATGTGAAGAAGGATCTGTTATGTTTGGCCCTTGAGACTATAGGGCTGCTTGTTATAGCACCTGTTTTGCTTCCTTTGATGAACAGAGAAAGGAGCCATAACTTACTCTTCATTTAACAAATTATTTTTTCTGTTAAGTGACAGAAAAATTAAGAGCCTGATGTGGGCTCTCAGCCACTGTGTACCCAGCTGTTTTTAAAAGGGGTCCTTGGCTCCCTGAGATAAGAAAGATTGAAGCCCTAGGAACCCAGTGTCTCCGCAGGGGCAGAAATATGGAGGGCAAGTCCAGCTCACCTTGTTTGTGTCCACATGAGCCTGTTCTCAGCCACCACTTTACCCCCAACCTGTGTTCTCAGTGGTCCCCAGGGAACGGCAGGGGCCTGGAATAATGACTGTCTTGTGGATCAGCTCAGAATCAGCCTGCTGTAGGCCCTGGGCCTTGGAGTCAGACTAAGCTCCAGGATGGGCTTGTCTTTAGCTGAGCTACTGGGGGCAGGCTGTTGAACCTCTCTGAGACTATCACATGTAAAATAGGGAGTCAGATTTCCTCCACTCACAAATTTGGGGTTGAGCATTAGCTAAGATACGGGGCGAGGACTCACTTTGAAAACTATGAAGTGCTGTTGAAATGTAAGATGTGACTTAAAAAAAATTTTTTTTTGAGACAGGGTCTCACTGCATTGTCCAGACTGGAGCACAGTGGTACAGTCATTGCTCACTGTTGCCATGAATTCCTAAGCTCGAGCTGTCCTGTGGGCCTCAACCTCCTGAGTAGCTACAACTGCAGGTACACACCACCATGCCTGGCTCATTTTTTGTTTTTATTTTTGTTTGTAGAGACAGGGTCTTTCTATGTTGCCCAGGCTGGTCTCCAACTCCTGGCCTCAAGTGATCCTCCTGCCTCAGCCTCCCAAAGTGCTGGCCGACTTTATGTTTTATAGTGTGCGGTTGCTCTCCTGCTAATCAGGGGTTTTAATAACAACAGCCATGGCCATTGCCTTGCCAGGCATCGTGATGAGCAGTTTCTCCACACAGTCACTTTTAGTTGTCACGTGCACACTGTGAAATGAGTGACATTTGCCCCATTTACAAATAAGAACTGAAAATCAGAGATGGTAAGCACTTGCTCAGGACCACACTGGAGCTCGAGTTACTGGTGAACCGCCAGCGTTAGGCATGGATTCAGCATTCCTAGGAGATGAGATAAAGAGTGGCCAAGACGGACCTACCTGCCTCAGAATGGGCGGGCCAGTCAGGGGAGCAGTGGCATAGCTCCATCAGCCGGGATTCTTAACACCCCACGCCCCATTTTCCACCTTTGGTGTGCAGGCTTCTTGAGTTGTGGTTACAAAATGACTGCAGCAGCTCCAGACACCACACCCATCTTCTCTGGAGGAAAAGGAGGGGTGGAGTCTGTCTTTCTGTTAGGAAAGGATCACCCACAGACTTCTGTTTTCGTCTCACTACTTAGGGTAGCTGTAAGAAAGAGGAAGCGCGTAGGCACGGGGTGAGCTGATTCACAGTGTCTGTTCCTTGGCAGAGGAGGGATTTGAAACCAAGTCTGTTCAGACTAATGCCAGTGTCATCACCAATGGCATCAGGCTGCCTTTGCAGCTTCCAGGCCCTGCCGGTCCCCTCGGCCCAAGGGCTGCAGACGCGCGGGTTCTCCAGGCTGTGTGGAAGCTGCTGGGGAGCAGTCACGGCGTGGGCATCCGAGCAGTTGTCTTCACATGGCAGCCACGTATCTGTGTCCACCTGAGCCTTCCAGGGCAGAAGCAGGGCTCTGAAACGGGGACGCGGAGAGGGGGGCCTGCGGGACACGGGCAGGGTGCATTTGCTTTCCGTATTTAGCTCCGGGCAACTGTATCACCGCCCTTTTTCTCATTTCATTCTGAATGTAACATTTAACCTTTCTGTTCAAGCATCAAATCTGGCTGCCTGGCGTATAATTATGAACTTTTCTTCACTCTGTCTCCCCCCTCCCCCACCCCAAAAGCTTTTAAAACTTCCTCGCCGGGTACCATCTCTCTCCTCTGACTCTCCAATTAAATTAAAAATAGCAGCTCCATGGGCTGTGCAGGGCCATCAACCTAACACAGAGCTGCTGGCATGCCAGGCCTGGCGGGGCGGCGCCCAGTGCCCGGAAGACGCCTGCTGGCTTCAGCAGGGTCTGGCAGCTTCTTGGAGCCAGGGAGGCGCATCCTCTACGAGGGGTCTGGGCGCCTGCCAGGGGCAGCCAGGTGCAGGGGGGTGGGAGAGTCTCGGCAGCCGGGTGGGGGGCTGGCAGAGGGGACAAAGGGAAAGGGCCCGGGCGGGCCATCTCCAGTTGTGAGGGTTCTGTCCTGCCGATTGCTGCCGCCAGGGCTGGGGCTTAGCACCCCTGCGTCTGGGTGTGGGTAGGGTTTGGAGGCCCGAGTGCTCTGAGAAGCTTCTGGTTCTGCTGATGGTGAGGGCCGAGGCAACGTGAACACCGAGCACCCTCCTTGCTGCCTCTCCCACCTCTGGGAGCCTTTTTCGGGGAGGCGGATGATGACATGAACAAGGGCATGGACTCCGGAGCCAGACTGCCTGGGAAGAATCCCTGCTCTACTGCTTTCTGGCTCTGCTAAGCTCCCTGTGCCTCTGTTTGCTTGTCTGTAAAAAGGGCGTAATAGAGATGCCTGCCCCAGGCTGGTTTCAACACTCACCATGCAGGTTTAAATGAGTTAGCATGTATAAAACACTCAGCAAGTGCAGGCACATAGAGTGAGCTGTTACTATTTCTGCTCACTCCCACTGCTATCAGCCACGTCCTTAGGCAAAAACCTGGCTCTTCTGTTTCTATTTACTTGCTCACAGATAGATAGATGTCAGTGACACAAAGTGGACAAGACACCACAACGTGCTGCTTACTTTCCCGGGAGGAGGCATCGCAGCGATTGCTTGTCTGAGTGGTCTGAATGTTTGTGTCCCTGCAAAACACATGTTGGAAACTCATCCTTAAACACTGTGGTGTTTGTTAAGAGGTGAGGTCTTCCGGGAAGTGATCGCCGTGAGAGCTCTGTCCTTGTGAGTGGGATTGATGCCCCTTGTGAGTGATGGTCTCCCAGGGCTGCCTGGCTCTTCGCCACATGAGGACACAGCATCCGTCCTTTCTGGAGGACACAGCAACAAGGCACAATCTTGCAGCCGAGATCCAATCCTCACCAGATACCACATCTGCTGGCATCTTGATCTTGGACTTCCCGGACTCCAGAACTGTGAGAAAAATAAATTTCTGTTATTTATAAATTAGCTAGTCCATGGTATTTTGCTCAGGCAGCAGGAACAGGCGAAGACACTGAGTGACTGGGTAGAATCACATTCTGGACACAGAGGTGTCACAGGTGGGGAGTGCCTGGCACAGGGAGAGGTAGACGGCCAGAGGGGTCTTCTGCTGGAAGTGAGGCCTGAGTGATTCTTGCTGGAGCAGGAGGACTTTGCTCGTCCTGTAGCATGGAATGTTTGTCCCCACCATTGTCCCCTAGTTGCCTTGAGGCATGAGGGTGGCAGGGAGTAAGGACAGGGAAGGGGTGGTTGGCAGGGTCTGCCATCGGAAGACATGGAGTGTCACATCAAGGATGGAACTGTAAGCAGAGTTCAGGACTTGGGGAGCATCACTTGAAGGTGGGAGAGAGAGTTGAGTTCACACTGAGGGCAGAACGGGCCCTTCCTCACTGGACATCTGTGCTTGGCTCCATTTGCTTCCCTTCCACTCTGCAAGTCCTGGACAGCTCCGGGGCCTTCTCACTTCCTTTCCGCTCTGTGATCTGTTGTTCCAAGAAGCCAGTCCCGGCTGAGGAAGCAGGAACCCTGGATGAGAGGTGTTGAAGTCAGACTGACGCAGGCTAGAATCTCTTTTCCCCTCTGGTTCTGTGGCCTCCTAAGTCATGAGGCTGATGTGGGAATTAAAGCCATTGCTCCACTCAGTGAGTATTCACTAAGCACCTTCTCTCCCCTGGCGTGGCTCTGTTAAATTGAAGCATGTTTTAAGAGTGGCTTAGCACAGAGTCTGGCACATAGTAGGTGCTCAGGTAAAGGCTAATGTTCTCCCTGAGTCACCGTCTGCAACAAAAACCCGGGACTGAAGACACCAGGAGGCTTCATGGTGCTGCACGGGCCCCAACGCTCATTCACAGGCTCGCAAAGGCTCCTGAGCCTCCTGTCCTTTTGATGAACTTTTCCGCCAAGGTGTTGGGTCTGGATGCACGGCACTCTCGGGGGCCCTTCGAGCCGCAAGAGGCCCAAGATCAGAGTTGTGTGAGGAGTGGATCCACTCTTCTCTTTAATTAGAGCTCACTGCACTCGCCCACATCCAGGCCTTTCTCCTGACCCCTAGCTGTGTGGTTGTCCCCTCTACAATCCCCCCACCCCCGGGGAGAGAATGTGCTTAGCCCAGGAAGGATGACGCCGATGGCACTGGAGACACATTCATTTCAACAAGCCCTGCTGACCACCGGCCAGGTGCTTTGGGGACACAGAGGACAGACCTGCTTCTACCCCCAGGGTTTGATGGGGGTGGACACACCCCAGGGAATAGGGCAGGCCAGAGCTGCCGCCTTTGCAGTCCTGTGCGTGTGGGGGTCACCATGTGGGCCCAGATCCCCAGGCTAGTAGATCAGGGCCCTGGAGATGTCAGGGGCCCTGCCGCACTGCTCCCATGGGGACACTTGTCTAGGGGAGGGGCTGGCTGTAATCCGTGGCTAATTTCTCCAGGGCCTCCATTATAAATTCCATAACTCTACCAGTCAAAACATGACTAATTCCTGGGCCCGCAGCCCCCACCTGGGAGCAGAAAACCCTGTGCTGTTTTTGCTGCCTTTTATCACCACTAATAAAGCCTTGGCAGTCAGAGTTTAGCTGCTGTAGGTGGTTTTCTAATGCTTGTGAGCCTTTCCCTCCCCCACAGGGTTGCTGGAGCGCCAGGCTTGCTGGTTTCCCACCAGCTTTGGAATAGTCCCAGCCCGGAGAGCCATGAGCTGGTGGCGGCAGTTTTTGGAGAAGGGGCCACAGCGTTCAGGGCTAAGTGGGCCTTGGATGATTCTGACAAGGGTGGGACGTTGCGTGATTCGTGGAGAAGCGAATGGATTGCCTGAACATAAATAGAGCCCCCCTGCAGGGGTGATGTTTAGCCTGCTGAAGAGAGCGGCATCCAAGACCCACTTCCTCACCAGGCGGCGTCACGGTCACTGGGAATGTGGGCCAGGCAGGTGGGATAGCTCTGAATCGTTGCTTCACCTCCTATGAACTGGGGCACCCTGAGCAGGTGACTTGGCTTTTCTGAGCCCCAGTTTTCATATCCACACAATGGCACGGACTAGCTGTCAGCCCCAACTGTACGACAGGGTGTGCACGTGGCACCGTCCGGCCCATCAGGAGACCAGCCAAGGCCGGGGAAATCAGTCCCCTACGGTAGTGGTATTTTATCTGACAGTCATTGAAGATGGTCCCCGAGGTCCTGGCTAAGGTGTGAGTTTGTTTTCTTCGCAATGATAACCAACTTGGCTTGCATCTCTCTAAAAATAGCACCCGGTCCAGCCACCTGGCCCTACCTGGAGTTACTGTGGTCTCACTCCAGGTGGGAAATGGGGGAGCCTTTGACTCAGGGAATTGGGGCGGGGTGGGGGGCGGTCTGTATATGTCATGGAGGGGTGAGTGTTGAGAGTTGGACCCGTCTCAGAAGGGAAGGATGGGGGCCAGTGGAGTCGGGGCCAGAGGGGAAGACAAGGTGGAGAGGTGACCTGCCTGGTGACCACTCAGCCTGGAAGAGTGAAGGGCAGGGGGAACCCGAGTTTCAGCCTTGGCTCTGTCACTCTAGCTGTGTGACCTTCTGCTAGTTGTGTAGTGTCTCTGAGCTCCATACCCCCATCTCTCAAATCAGGATGGTAAGACACCTACCTGACGGTGCATTGTCAAGCTGCTCAGTGCTTAGCGCAGTGCCTGGCACTTGTAACCATCTGGTAAACGCTCACTGTGTTCCTCTTCTAGTGGTGATTGTGATTGTCCGGATTCAGCTTCTTTTCTTTTCTATTTTCTTTTTTTTTTGGGTTGGAGTCTCACTCTGTCGCCCAGACTGGAGTGCAGTGGCCGCTCCCGGACACCGCAGCCTCGACCTGCTGGGCTCCGGCGATCCTTCCGCCTCACCCTTCCGAATAGCTGGAATTACAGGCATGTGCTGCCACGCCCGGCTGATTTTTTGATGTATTGTAGAGATGAGGTCTCGCCAAGTTGCTCAGGCGGGTCTCGAACCCGCGGGCTCAGGCAATCCACTCACCTCAGCCTCCCAAAGGCGCGGGATTACAGCTGAGCCACTGAGCCCGGCTTTCAGCTTCTTTTCAGCTGCTCGAATGGGGGATCAGGGGCATTAACAGTTACCGCTCTGGAGTCACCAGTTGTGGCAGAGGCTGTCACAGGTGCATTTGCTGCGGGGGAGCAGCAACCCATCAGATGTAGGGGACGCCCTCCACCTGATGCCCCTCGGACCAGGCTGGGCCGGGTGGGCCTCTCCTCCGAGCTGCCACCTCCCTGCTCACACCTGCAGGCGGTGGCTCCCGGTCTTCATGTGCAAAGTTCCTTTTCCTCTGGTTTCTGGGGACTAGAGTCAGAGGACAGAATGTCAGCGTCAGCCACGAACTCCTTGAGGCCAAACTGTTGACCCAGTGGCCTAGACCTTGAGAGCTAATTCACCTTAAATGAGCCAGAGTCATAATAAAATTACCTTCCTGTTGCTTCTGACTTCAAACCTCTCCAGAAACTGCCATTCTCGCCTGCTTCACAGCCACCACTGCCGGCCACCACCTGCCACGTGTATTCCTGCAGGGTACCTGCTTGCCCTACCCCTGGCATCGCCCACCCCCATGTGCAGAGCCCTGGGTGAGGCTGTGTCACATCGCATGGCCCCTTTGCTTAAAAGCCCTTTGTTGGCTCTCATCTTAGTAAAGAGCCAGAGTCCCCACAGCGTGCTGCAAGGCCTGTTCTGCCTGGCCCCTGCTCCACTCCGATTGCCTCCTCCTCCTCTCTCTCCCTCGGTTCTCAGGCCCCACTGGAGTGGCCGCCCTGCTGCCCTTTGGTCCTGCCTGTGTGCTCCTGCACAGGCCTGCCCTTCCCTTCCTGCTGCCTGGAATTCCTGCTGGTGCATTCTCTTGCCTCTTCAAGTCTCTGCTCGTGTGCCAGCTTAGTGGAGAGGACATCCCTGACCCCTCCACCCCCCATTAAAAAGTAACAGCCCTGTCTAGGCACAGTAATCCCAGCACTTTGGGAGGCTGAGGCAGGAAGATTGCCTGAGCCCAGGAGTTTGAGACCAGCCTGGACAACATGGTGAGACCTCTTCTCTGTGATAAATCAAAAAATTAGCCAGGAGTGGTGGTGCATACTTACAGTCCCAGCTACATGCAAGGCTGAGGCAGAAGGATCACCTGAGCCCAGGGGGTTGAGGCTGCAATGAGGTGTGATCCTGCCACTATACTCCAGCCTGGGTGACAGAGTGAGAACCAACCCAAAATAATGATAATAATAATAATAAATTAACTACCCCTAGCTGGACATGGTGACTCACACCTGTAATCTCAGCACTTTGAGAGGCCGAGGTGAGAGGATTGCCTGAGCCCAGGGGTTCAAGACCAGCCTGGGCAACTTGGTGAGACCTTGTCTCTGTAATAAAAACAAAACCCAACCAAAAATAACTGCCCCCACATAACCTCTTTTCCTCTCCCTGCTCTATTTTTTGTGTGCGTTTGTCTCCATCAGAGCATGAGCTCCCCAGAGGCAGGACTCTTTTGTTTGCTGCTATATCCCAGCGCCTGGAACAGTGCTCACACATATTACTTGTTCAATAAAAATGTTTACGGGCTGAATCAACAACTGAATCTTCCTTCCCTGAGGGTGCATCTGTAATCTGCACAGACCGATGTCAGCCAGCTCTTCCTTCTCTCCTGAGGACCGAGCAACATATGATTCCAACATCCAGCAGGAGGAATTGAGGTCAGTCGCTTGCAGAATTTTCTGGCATTGAGCTAGAGATTGGCACAGTCTTGTGAGTACATTGAGCTGGCTTTCTAGGGGGCTTAGAAACCTCTGATCTGCAGGAATGTATATTTAGTGAGCTGCCTGGTGGAACTCTCTAGAGACCACTTGCTCCAACTCCTCCTGTGGTAGATGACTCTGATTAGCAAGATAGCGAAGAAGCCCGGAGGGGTAGTGGGGTGCACACAAGGTCGCACCCTTGTTGGCAGCACAACAAAAGTCTGGATCTGGCCATCTTATTACCACTCTGGCTTCCATCTGTCCAGCACCTGCTGGGCCAGGCGCTGGAGCCACATGGACAAATGGCGCCTGTCCTTGAGGGGCTCTCTGTCTGGACTCTTGGTACCCCCACCTGATCGTCCCATCCCCTCACCTCAGGCTCTGCTGTGCCGGAATGTTCAGGCCGGAATGTTCAGGTACACCCTCCCTCGTGCTGGGATGTTCAGGCACACCCTCCACCTAGGTGCCCACCATCTTCACTACTGCTTTGCTCTCTCGACACCTTCTGCTGGTTCATCTCTCGCCCCTTTTCTTCAGTCTGACTCAAAACACTGTCACCAGTTCCGCTCAGTCTGTTACCCTGCCCCCGGCCCTTTGCACCTCCCAGTCCCTGTACGTCCTGGCTCTCGCATACAATGATGAGTTGGGCCATTTCCTTCATTTCCCAGGTATTGGAGAAAGGCTGAGTTTGATCCTTCTCAACTCAACCACAGCTACTGGAGCCCAGAGAACTTATTTCAGCGTCCTGGGGCAACAGAAAAACCGAGTGGAGAGACCTCAGGCTGTGTTGCTAGATGGGTGAACATCTTAGGTCCGCTGTGACCCTCTGTCTCCTCGTCTCTAGATGAGGATGAGAAAATGTACCCTGTCCCTACAGGGAGAAGATGGTGAGCCTGAGTCCGTGGGGTCCCCATCACAGTGCCTGGCCTGGTGGAACTGTTCAGAGAAAAGCTTGCAGAGCTGTGGTCAAAGGCGCGCTCTCCAGCGACACGAGGCCAGGGTGCCCAGCTGGACTCTGTCACTCACCAGCACTGTGATCTTGGGTAATTCACTTGACTCTCTGGGTGATGAAGTTGATACCTGCCTGATGGGGTTGTGGGGAGGGTTCAGTGAGAGCCTGCAGGAAGCCTACAAGTGTCATCGTGGAACAAGGCTGTATCTCATCGTTGTTGCTCTGAAAAACGGTGGAATGTGGTAGAATGAACTAGGAGAGGCAAATCCTCTTCTAGCTCCCGAATTTACAGATGAGTAAACTGAGGCCCTGGAGGCAGAGCAGAGGCACATGTCACTGGCTCTCAGGCCTGCCCCCTCTTAGCTCCACCGTTGCTGAGGGCCTGCCACAAGCAGGGCACCTCCAAGGAGGCATCTGTGGGGGATTATAGCTGACACGCCGGTCTGGTCCCCACTTGGGAGATGCAGACGCTGCTTCCGTGAAGGCTGCTTCTTTTCCCCCAAATGAGGAAAAATGTCTTGGATGTGCCCTCGTGCCGCAGCCACCCCTAATCTGCAAACTCTGTAATTCTCCAAAAGAGGGAAGGGAAAGAAAAAAATGCCCACGCAATCTGGCCTACTCCTGGGCCAAGATTTAGAGGCCGGAGCGGTGGCGAGGTCTCGCATTACTGAGCCTTCATTACTTTTACAAAATATGTTCCAGTGGGTTCACCCGCAGCTATAAAGCGCTGTCATAAATAATTAAATTCCACTTGTCAGGGGGCTGGGAGGGGTGGTAACACGCAACATGTGCGCAGAGTACCGGGCTGGGAGACGGGCGGCCTGGGACCCTGGGCTGATTTTGACCCCTGTGCCCTTGGGCCGCAACTTTCCCATGCGTAGAATGAGGAGGTTGGCGAGGCGGCCTCCAGAGTCCCGGGCAGCTCTGGCAGTCCCTGATGCTTACTCCGGTGAGCATGCATTTGGGGAAGAGCCTCCCAGGCTTCCTTCCTTCTATTCATCCTGTCATTTACCCGAGTCCCAGGTGTCCCATCAGACCCTTGGAAAACAGAGGTGGTTACGGCACAGGCACCCTCAGCACTTCAGAGTCTCAGAATTCAGTGTCAGAAACTGATCACGATGTCAGAGAAGCCCAGATCCCCACAGACATGCAGGGCAGGGCCAGCTACCCGGCCTGGGAGGGCTTCCTGAAGGAGGTGCCGTTGGGCTGAGTCTGGAGTTAGACAAGGAAGGACATTCAAGACAGAAGGAATGGCCTGTACAGAGGTCCAGAGGAATGCCTGGGAGCTAACAGGCTGGCCCAGGAGCGAAGGTGGCCGGAAAGGGTAGGTGAGGGATAGGGATGGGCCAGGGTCCTTGAATGCCGGGTTGAGGAACATGGCTTCATCTGGAAGGTGGTGGGGCTTCCATAGTTCTGTGCCTTGGCCTGTGATATGCAGCCTTAGTACAGCTTTCTTAGAGTTCAAGTAGGTTCATCCCTGCCCAGTCTCTCTCTGTCCTGCTTTCTTCCTTGGGTTAGGCAGAGCTTGGTGGCTTGCGGAAGCTTGCACAGCTCGCAGAACAAATGCCACTGATTGGGTGGCTTAAACAACAGAAGTTCATTTTCTCAGAGTTCTAGGGGCTGGAAGTTTAAGGTCAAGGTGTTGGCAGGGTTGGCTTTTCCCAGGCCTCTCCCCCCGCCTCCCGTGTCCTCATGTGGTCCTTCCTCTGTGCACGTGCACCCTTGGCATGTCTGCGTCTGAATTTCCTTTCTGCATAAGGACACCAGTCAGACCGAACTAGGGCCCACCCTATTGGCCTCATTTTAGCTTAATCTCCTTTTTAAAGACCCTGTCTTCACACAGTCACCTTCTGAGGCCCTGAGGGTTAAGGCTGCAACATGAATTTTGGGGGACAAAATTCAGGCCACACATGTTATGTATGGAAGCAGGGGGTTGTCCCTTGAGCTCCTGGGGAGATTTCTGTGTGTGGGAAGAGACATAGAATGTTCCAGCCCAATGGGGCAGCCACTCCCGCCTCCCAGTTTAACGAATGGGGAAGCCTTAGCTCACAGAGGAGGCTGGCTTGCCTGAAGGCACAGCGCGTGAGTGGCCTAGCAAGATAAGATGTCAGCTCCCTGGCTCCTGGCCCCACACTCCTCCCCTTCACGCCTTGGTCTGCTTTATTGAATGTGAATTTTGGCAACCCCACATAGCAACCAGATGGTCTTGGGAAGGTCACTTTGCCTCTCTGAGGGCCTCAGTCTGCTCATCTGTGAAACGGGGCAAATATTTCCTTGCCTACCTCCTAGAGCTGTTGGGGGACTCTGTGGCATCCACTTAGGAAGGTGTCATTGCATCTAAGGGCAGTTATTGTTACCGATGTTTTGATGCGCCCTGGGGGAGACCCAGAGAGGACCAGTCGATGGGAAGTCACGCAGCCCTGAGGCTATGGACTGAAAGTGTCCCCCAAGTTCATAAGTTGAAACCTAAAGCTCAGTGTGACCGTCCTCAGGAGGACAGGCCCTCGGGAGGTGGTTAGGCAGAACCCTCACTAGTAGGATCCATGTCCCCGACAAGGGGCTGCTGTGACCCAGTGGGCCAGACACCAGACCCGCCGGCGCCTTGACCCTGGACTTCCGGCATCCCGAACTGTGCGAGATAAACTTCTGTTGTTTATAAACTCTTCAGTTGATGGTGTTTCGTTGTAACAGCCCGAACGGACTAAGATGCCTGGCCTGAGGATTCTGGCTTTGGAGACCTCCCCCCTGCCTCAGTTTCCCTGAGCTCATAGGGGAGATGGAGGAGGAGGGGTATGTCTCTCTGTAGCTCCACTGCATCCCCCACATTACAGGATACACCTGACCCGTTCCGTCCATTAGCAGCCAGGCAGTGGTATCAACCAGTTCGTGGTTGTAGTGGCCATTACAGAGGGTGCCAGCCGGGCACAGCTCTTCTTTTTTTGAGTCAGAGTCTCTGTCACCCAGGCTGGAGGGCAGTGGCACGCTCATGGCCACTGCAGCCTCGGCCTGCTGGGCTCAGGCGATCCTTCCACCTCAGCCTTCCAAGTAGCTGGAACTACAGGTGCACACAATCACGCCTGGCTAAATTTTTGTTTTATTGTAAAGACGAAGTCTCGCTGAGTTGCCCAAGCTGGTCTCAAACCTCTGGGCTCAGGCAATCTTCTCTCCTCCGCTTCCCAAAGTGCGGGGATGACAGGCGTGAGCCACCGCTCCCGGCGGGCACAGCTCTTAAAGGGGCAGTCTCAGCTCTCTGCTGGGGCTGCTCCCCAGGGTGGTGTCCAGGTGCCCCCTGGGGTCCCTGCCTGAGGTTTTGGGAATGAGTGCCTTGAGGACGGCTAGGGTCCCGGCCTGGGTTGGGTGCAGGGCTGCCCGGGGAAGGGCGGATGGTTCTGGAAGTAGGAGCGCCCCTGCCTGTGCTCCCCTTCCACCTTCAGACTCCTTTGCTTTTGATTCCCTCTCTTTCTCTGCCGCCTCCCCACTCCTCAGCCTCCTTTCCCCATGCAGAAGCCACACCGCAGAGGATTGAAGGCGTCAAAGGCATGTTTCCACCTCGTCCCCAGAGTCGCTCCCAGCAGGGGACTCGGTGCAGACGCGGCACCATCTCCCAAGTGTGTTGTCTTGTCTGCACCATGCGGAAGTGATGCTCGCCCAGAGGCTGACTGTGATCATGGGGGAGAGAACAGCTCTGGGCACAGAGGCCTCATGTCTCCACTCCATGTTTGCTCTGGCCACGCCTGCCTCATTCCTGACCCAGGTCCCACCTCTTTGGGCAGATGGGGCTTGAGGGAGCATGGCTGTGCTTTCTCCCGTGTCCCGCGCCAGCCTGCTCTGGGGAGGGCATGTGTAGCCTTTGCCACGGGATAAAATCTGGAGCAAGTCCCACAGTGTTCCCGGTCACCTTCAGGTAGAGGAGGGGCCTCTGGCCACTTCTTCGATGTCCAGTCCCATGGGATGGTGAAAACTTGCAAATCCATCCATCTAAACCCTAGGCTTCTCCAGACCCTCAGCCCAGATCGGCTGGGGTGCTGGGGGGGAGAGGGGGCATCAGGGCCTCAGTTTCCCCCTTGCTCTGCTCATCTCCTCCCCGTTGCTAGGGGGCATTTTCTCAGGGTCCTGCCCTTCGGGGTCACGTGGGAGAGGCAGGAGGAGACGAGTAGTGCAAGAGGCAGGAGAATGTTACCAATCCAGCCCTGCCGTGAGCTGGGATCCACACTCAGGGCTGGCATGCATTGGGAGCCCTCATCCCTCTCCAGGGCTCCCTCACCCGCAGGCCCCCACTGGCCTTCTGTCGTGGCCTTCCCGCCGCCTCTTGCTGCGGTCTCTTGCCTCCTGGGGACCCTCCTGATCCCCCCTGCCTCTCTGCCACTTCTGGTCCCTGGAAGACACTTAGGCGTGGCAGACACTGGACTTGGGTACCCCTCCTTCCATGGTCATCTTCAAATGTCCTGGGAGGAACCTGTCATTGTTGTGGCTCCACCCAAGCACCCAAGGGAGGCAGATCCAGCTTTCCAAGTAGACTTGCCGAAAGCTGTCTGCCCAGGCTCCAGGGAGGGGCAGGCGCCCGCCCTTCTCTCTTGGGAGGGAGATCCTTGGAACCTCAGCGGCTCTCTCAGCGCTCCCCTCCTCACCAGCAGGATAGGCCCTGATCAGCTGAGGGCTGCAAGGCCAGATCTCACCTGCCCCCTCTGCAACTCCCATCTGGGTGGTCTCACAGCTCACCTTGGAATGGGAACAGCTGGCACCTATTGCCTTGAGGCCGCATCCGAAACTGAGAGCAGATAGTTCTGTTTTAATATCCGGTTACCCTCAGACACACTCAAGCATTTCCTCCTCAGGACCTTTGCAGGTGCTGCCCTTCTTCCTCCACCCGAATAGCTTGTCCCCACTTCTCTGCATGGCTGAGGCCTCATGCAATGGCCCCGGGTAGTTCATCTTGTCACACATTTCCCCTTCCCAAGCTGCTTGCCTGTCACATTATCCTGCTCTCTTTTGCAGCGTGTTTATCAAGACCTGAAATGACTTGCTGTTTGTTTATTATCTGTCTTTAGCCGCTTCCCCCCCTGTGCATCAGTTCTGTGGGATGTGGTCTGTTTTGTTCAACACTGTGGTGGCAGAGGGGTGTCACTGCTTAGATCGGCACGAGCCACACTGTCCAGCGTCCCCTGGGTCCTGTCCTACGCGGATGGGTTGAGAACTGGAACTCAGCTGTGCAGACCCGGAGCGAGAACTCAAGGCCAGAGGAGGCAGGTGTGAATGTTGAAACAGGAAGAAGCAGGGAGGCAACTTGGTGCGAGGCGCTGATGGGACGCTGATGGCCTCCCTGCCCAGCTGGAGGTCCCGCTAGGCCCCGAGATTGCCCAAGAGTGAGAGGAGGCTCAGCTGTGAGCAGGGCTGGAGTGGGGAGGAGCTTTCCCCGGGGGAGAGCCCCTCTGCCAGCAGGCCAGCCTGCGGCGGGGAAGGGGGCTGATGCGGCCAGGGGTGGGGTGATGTGGGGGTTGCAGGCAGACCAGTGGGCAGGAGGGAGGCTGGCAGAAAAGGTCAGTCTGGCCATGGGAGAAGAAGTTGGAGAATCAGTTGCCCTGCGGCCGGGGCTGTGGTCTCAGCATCTTTTGGCTGCCATGGCTTCTGTCCCTGAGGAGGACAGCGCCTGGTGGCCTGGGGCACGTTCCGTACCCAACCTGAAACTCACACTGTCCTGATACGATCAGAAGTTCAATTGGGGCCATTTCCTGGTGGGGAGTGGGCGGCTCTGCAGCCATTCACCGGGCACCGTGGGCTTTGAGAGCCACTGCCTGGCAGGGAGGGGAGGCCACGTGGCCTTAGGTCCCTCCCTGTTGGCCTGTAGGCGTTCCCTTGGGCTCAGCCGCATTCGGGGCCAGCCAGATGTGCCTGGAGGTGAGTGCTCCAGGGATGACTCTCAGCTAATGGCAGGAGGGGCTAGTGGACAGAAACCCAGCCTTCTTGCCAGTCCTTGTCCCTGGTCCCTTGGGGTGCTCTGAGCGGTAGTCACGCGTCTCTCGGAGGGGCCTGGCGGGACTGGCCCTGTGGCCTGCAGGGTAACCGCTCACTAGCCCCCCATTTCCTGGCCTCATTCCCTCCTCCTCTAGCTTCCTGCCTCCCTTGCTTCCAGGGATCACCGCCATCATCACTGCCTCAGACCCAAATCCTCATCTGCCTTTGAGGGAACCCAGATAAGAAAGGTGGTGTTTGGGAGAAGAGAAAAAGACAGGGTGTTGTTTCTTTAAGGGACAAGCACAAGTTCAGAGAGGTGAAGCGGCTTCCCCCAAGCCACTCAGCCAGGAAAGGAGGAGCCTGGCTCAGAACCAGGGTCTGTTGGGCCCATGGGGGCTGAGATGGGCCACGTGGGGACAGGGAAAGAGGTGCTGGGTCTCTGGAGTCCACGCCTTACTGGGGTCTTGTTTTTAGCGCAGCGAAAGGACAGATCATCTCTGGGGATCATGTCCAGCTTGGCTTCCAGAAGATTCTGCAAGGGGCAGAATTTGGAAGAGACACAGCTGACCCATGTCCGAGGTCAGGGGAGCCCACAGGGCAGGGACTGAGGGGCTAACACCGTGCATACTGAGGTGAGAGGGCAGCAGCTGGTCCGGCCACATCCAAGGGCAGTGGATGGGGTCAGAGCAGGAGGGCCTCACAGCCAGAGCCCTGCGGGAGGCGGGTGCAGTGAAAACAGACTCGGAGAGGGAGAGGCTGCCACCCAGCCCAAGTCCCCAGCCCTGCCCAGCACAGATGGTGCCATTAGAGGAGCGGGCAGATTCTCTGCAGATGATGCCACTTGAGGAAACAGTTCTGTGGGGGGTCTCGTCTCTATTTTAAAAGCAGCCAGCGGCATGTAATTCCTTCGAGTAAATTGTATATGTAAGTGCTGGGGTGGGGACGCAGCCGTGGGACTCGCTTCTGTGGAAATCAGGACGGTGCTGAGCCCTTGGATCCGGAGCTCCTGCTGGGGGAGGAGGGAGATGGGAAGGGGAGCACGGAGCACATGCCAGGCCCCCGCCCCTCCCCAGGCTCGGGAAGGCTGGTCAGGCAAGTGGCATCTCCCCGTGTTGTCCTGTGTGGCAGGCGGAGTTGTCCTCTTGCCTTCCCCTGAGATGGGGGTGCCTGACCCCAAAAGACCAGGCCGGATGGTCAAGGGCTTGTATTCCACCCCTCTCTGCAGGTTTCCCAGGGGTCAGGTGCCCCTCACTATATTCACGGGCTCTCTTTCAACCCTTTGTACCTGTCACTTCCTCCTACCCCAGGCCCTTTACACATGCTGCCCTAGCCTGGATCACTCTTCTTCCCAAGTCTGCAGGGAGCAGCAGCGTCTTAAAGCATTGCTAGCACTCCGAGAGGGCAAGGGTCCCATCTGTCTTGCTCATGGGTATACAGCTGGTGTTCAATAAATATGAAGTGACTGAATACAACAGGAGTCGTGAGGACTGCATCTCCTTGGTCCTCTCAGCCCTGCTTCCACCATACGGCCTCTGAATCCAGGGGGGTGGGGTGGTGTTGGGGTGGGGAGCGGCCACATTCTGGCTATGGGGACCCTGGGGAGAATTGTGAGTTCTTGCTCTTTGAGTCAGTCCCTGTCCCTGCACCCTGTTCCCTCACCTCCTACCTGGATTCCTCCTCCACCCGCAAGCCCAGGAGGCCAGAGCTCCAGTCTTGTCTCCTCCCACCCGCTTCTGCTGTGAAAAGGGCAGGTGTTGGGGTGGGATGGGGGTGGTGAGCTCCGTAGACCTCCTCACCCTTGTGCCGTGGAAGGCTGCAGTTGTGTCACTGCGTCCAGAGCCTGGGAGGGAGAGGTGAGGCAGAGGACAGCTCCAGGGAACTGGTTGGCTGGCTGCTGTCACTGCGTGTGTCTTACGGTGCCCTTCCTGAGCGGTGTCTGTCTCCATGTCTCTCTCTGAGTGTCTGAGGACATGGCCCCTATTTACCGTGTCCCCTCCCTGTGTGTGTGTGTGTTATGGTGTCCTTCCCTGAGCAGTGTCTGTCTCTGTGTCTCTCCCTGGGTGTCTGAGGACATGGCCCCTATCCACCTGTGTCCCCTCCCTGTGTGTGTGTGTGTCTTACAGTGTCCTTCGGGCAGTGTCTGTCTCTGTATCTCTCCCTGGGTGTCTGAGGACATGGCCTCTCTCTGCCCATGTCCCCTCCCTACCCAGACACGTGTGCACAGCAGGGCAGTCAGTTGCCTCAGAAGCAAACCCTCGGCCCAGTCCTGTGTCTACCTTCTTCCCTCCAAGCTCCAGCCAGGGCAACCCCCCTAGAGGGACAGTCTGGTTGGGCTCCCCCAGACCAGGCATCCCTGAGCTGACTGGGCCCAGGGTCATCCACTTTCCCTTCACTAAATCCCTTCCTCTGCTGTCTCCTGGGCGGTGGGGTGGTGTGGTCTTTCTGGGAGGTGGGGGTGGGCACAGGAGGCCTGGACACCAGCTTGTCTGGGGGCTCTTCCACCCCTGGGTCTCCAGTGCCAAGAGGTCTTCCCCTTAGGGTCTTTTGAAATACAGAGCAATTTCCACCGGGCCTGGGACCCGGCACATGGAATGAATGCCTGTGAGTAAATGACAAGCTGCCCTTCCGGGGCTGAGGCAGCAGCCCTGGGGGCTGGTGGGCTTGGGGTGGGCGGGACGCTGACCGCCTCCTCATGGAATGTTCTGGGGTCACAGGGAACCCTCTACTGGGGAACTCTGGACTTTCAGATGGACTGCTGGATGTTCTAGACTGAAGATGTGGGGACATTTAGGGTGACAGGTGGCCGGCATGCCAGTTCTGGCGTGGCTGCTGCGGCCATGCTAGAAATTCAGATAGAAGTTGGTGTCGCAGTCTTGAGTCCAAAGCCCTCAGGGCAGGGTTTCTGTGTTGCAGTCTTGAGGCAGAATTGCTGCTTCTTCCATAAACCTCAGTCTTGGCTGTAAGGCCTTCAACTGATGGAATGAGGCCCACCCACATTATGGAGGGTCATCTTTACTTAAAGCCAACTGATTGTGGAGGTTAATCATACCTCAAAATACCTTTACCACAACATCAAGACTAGTGCCTGACCACACGACGGGCCCTATAGCCTGGCCAACTGGACACAAACTTTAACCATCACAGACCTCTGGTCCGTGGGTAATAGGAACTTTGGGCTTCCTGTGTTTTGTGTCTCCGGCACTGAGCAGGTGACTGTGACCAAGAGCAATGGCTTCCTGTGAACATGGGAGACCCATGAGATGGAGTTTTGTCTATTTCGTTCGCTGCTCTGGCACCCAGCTCCTGGCACATAATGGGTACTCCATAAATATGTGTGGATTGCAAGTTTCCACAGGGGCAGGGATTTAGGTCTGTTTTATCCACTGCCCTATCTACCTCAGGTTCTCAGTAGATGTTTCTGGAATGCATGAGTGACCGCTCCCTGAATGTCTTTGGAGTCAAGAGGCCCCAGGAAATTTCAGTGACTTCTACCCTCCCTTTCCCCAAGAGACTGGACGGCAGACCTGCCCTGAGTCTGTGGCCCCTCCCCCGGCTCCTGGGTGCCTTCCTCCTCCTCTGCCTTGCCAGGTCCAGCCTGTCCTCCGAAGCCCTGCCCCAGCCCAGCTCCCCCAGGAAGCCCCAGTCTCTGCCCAGCCAGGCTGCCCAGCCCTGCCTCTCCCCCTCCTCTGGCACCTGCAGGAGGTAGACTGAGGGTCAGCACTTGGCCTGTGAGCTGCTGTTTGCTGAGCCAGATGTAGGCTGTGTCATCCTGGGTCTGAGTGAAAATGACATGCCACACAGTTCTCTCCTGACCTCAGCTGGACTCTGGAAGCCCTGACGCTTTCTCTGTAGTATAACCCAGCTCACCCTGGGGGGTGCCCACACCCCCTGCAGGGCTCCCACCTTGCCTCCTCACGCACCCCACCCATCCCATGTCCCACTCCACTCACAGACCATCTCTCAGCCCTTGGTACCTGTCACACTCCCTCCTATCCCAGGCCCTTTGCACATGCTGCCCTAAGCCCGGAGCACCGTTCTCTGTCCTCTTCAGAAAAATCTCTTCGTTTCAGTGTAAGCATCATTTTTTCCAGCAGGACATCTCTGACCCCACCTGGCTTCCCTGACAAGCTCTGATTTCTCTAGGTGAGGTTCTCGAAACCCACACACCCCACAGCAATTGCCAGGAGGCACTTTGACATTCATTTGTGTGATGAATGTTTCTCCCTGGCCTATGAGCTGGAGAGCAGGAGCCATGTGTCTTTGTTCTCTGCTTTCTCCTGGCCTGGGCAGTGACTGCACATGCCGCACGTGTTTGTTGGAGTGAGTGAATGAATGAACTAATGAGGGTCCATGCGTTTCTCATTTCCTCAAGGACATGGAATGCACTTGACGCCTCTCCCACTGGGCTTTGCCCTCACTCAGTGCTCACCGAGTTCACAGGTATCTGGAAAGCCGGTCCTGCCTCTGAGGGAGTCTCTGTTCTCCTCTCTACGGCAGCACTGGCTGGGTTACCTTGGGCAGAGGTGCCTTCCCTCTCTGGTCTCCACATCCCCTTCTCCACCCTATAACCTCCCCCAGTTCAGGGAATGGGGTCAGTGCTCAGCTCTGTCTCAGAAACGAGGCAACTGGGGCACAGGAGGGAAGTGATGTCCGACCCAGCCTCACGTCCTGTTGGGCCGGCTGCACCCGTGTCCCCATCTCTCCTGCAACTCGACTGACGGTGACCTGTCTCTTGGCACCATCAGTCGAGTCTCCAGCTGTGCGCCCAACTCACCTCCCCAGTCTTCTCTCCAGCCCGCTGCAGAGCTGTATCTTGAAAATATACGTGAGGCCATGACATTCCCCCTCCGAGCCCTTCAAGGGCTCCCATTGCATTCAGAACAAAACTCCCCACCCTGCGTCAGGAGTCAGCAACCTGTTCTGTAGAGGACCTGGTAGTAAATAATTCCGGCTTAGTGGGCCACACGGGCTGTGCCACAGGGACCCGGCACCACTGTTGTCATGCAGAAGCAGCCACAGGCAAGTCGTGAAGGTGTGGCTGATTCACAGGGACACGTGGTAGGCCTGGTTGGGTCTGGGCCTGTGGTTTGCCGCCTCCTCACCTACAGGATCCTACATAACCCAGCCTTGCTCCCCACCCCTCGCCACCTCTGCCTCCTCCTTGCTGTCTCTGCTGGGGCTACTCTGACCTTTGGTACGTCACTCAGACATGCCAAGCTTATGTCATCTCAGGGCTATTCCCCCTACCTGGAATAAGATCCCCCAGATTTTCATAAGCCTGACTCTCTGTCACACTACAGATCTCAGGGCAAATGTCACCTGCTTGAAAAGACTTTTCAGACCAGTCTGGCTAAAACAACATCTCTCCTAGTCTTGCTTCACAGGATTCTGTTTTATTTTCTTCAGAGTACTGTAATTTTTTAATTTACTTATTCGTATGTTTGTTCATCCATCCATTCACTCCTCCGTCCATCCATTTGTCCATCCATTCATCGTCCATCTGTCCATCCATCCATCCATCCATCTACCTATTAATCCATCCACCTGTCCATCCATCCATCCATCCGTCTGTCTTTGTTTGAGATGCTGTAATAAAGTACCATGGACTAGGGGGCTTATAAACAAAAAAAATGAACTTCTTATGGTTCTGGAGACTAGGAAGTCCAAGCCTAGTTACTAACTGGTTTGGTGTCTAGTGAGTATCCACTTTCTAATGCATGCATGGCATCTTTTTGTGGTGACCTCCAGTGGCAAAAGGTTGAGGGAGCTCCCTGGAGCCTCCTTTATAAGGGAACTAATCTCATTCATGAGGGCTTCACCCTCATGACCTAATCACCTCCCAAAGGCCCCACCTCTACACATCATCATCTTGGGGATTAGGTTTTAATATATGAATTCTGGGGAGTTCACAAGCATTCAGTCCATAGCACTGTTATCGACCTGTCCACACAATCCATTCACCCATCTGTCCACCCATCCATCGATTCTTCCATCCATCCATCCACCCTCCCATCCATCGATTCATCCATTCATTCCTCCTCTCATCAATTCATCCATCCATCCATCCATCCATCCATCCACCCTCCCATCCATCAATTCATCCATCCATCCGTCCATCCACCCTCCCATCTATTGATTCATCCATCCATCCATCCATCCCTCCTCCCATCCACCCATCCATCAATTCATCCATTCATCCATCCACCATCCACCTTCCCATCCATCCA